>NC_083111.1:20078065-20138065 GCF_949774975.1 Lagenorhynchus albirostris
AGGTGTTATATCTCATAATGAACGTGCTCTCCCTGTCTGTTTCTTTGGCTTCCACGTAACCATCCCTGTCAGTGGAGCTCGTTTAAAATCGCTGAAATGTTCAGATGGGTCCTAGGATGCCACGCGGTAAGGCGGCCAGAGTCATATGTTAAGCAGGCCTTGCGCTGCCGAAAGGGTCTTGGCCCGGCGGGGGGTGGGTGGGGGGAGCTGGCATGTGCATAATGACCACGGTTCTGCTTCCAGAACATCTGGCCGGCCTGCGATCTACTGGAAATGCTTTTCCAAATTCGCTTGGAGTCTGAGCCTCTGCTTAGGCTGAGTTCAATTAGACGTGGAGATTTGTTCATTATTCAGATAATTCAAGCCTTCAAAGGCACTTCTTCCCCCCAAATTATCAGTGTATTGCGGGAGAGCTTATGATGATATGATTATTCAAAAGAGGAACAACGATGGAGGCTCAGCCCCCAAGAACCCGTTAGGAAGATTCTGTAACCGAGGAGGAGTATGGTGATTGACGTTCTGTTTGCAGAATGCCCAAATGACATCCCAAGTTCTACTTCTAATAAATACAGAAACATTCATTAAGCACTTCCTCTGGGCCAGGTTTTTAAATGTCTCTGTTTATGGAGGTTGTGTCCCATTAATGAGGAAGGATACAAACCATCTTCTCTAAGGTGATGCTTCCTAACTCACTCTGTTCTTCCAATGTGGCAGGGACATTAATCAAATTAAGGGTTGAATCCATATACTAGCCCTTGAAAACTTCCATGCTTTTTTTCAGCAATGGTTGGTCAAAAGGCTGAGTGTGACTCCTTTCTTGGGTCATCAGTAGATGTAGAACAATGTCACTTGTATATCTTGGCTGACTCATTGCTCTCTTGCAGTGTACAACTTTGTTAGTCAGTTTCAGACAAAGGTTATGGTGGGAATTACAGAGCAGGATAGAGCTTTTCTATTTCTTGGAACATTTATGTTGTTCTTTAAACATGAGGATGGTGCCACTGATGCATTGCCTAGAAAATGAAGAAGAGAACCACTTACTAAAGAATGTAAAATGGGGCTTCCCTGGTGGCGCAGTGGTTGAGAGTCCGCCTGTCAATGCAGGGGACGCGAGTTCGTGCCCCGGTCCGGGAAGATCCCATATGCCACGAAGCGGCTGGGCCCGTGAGCCATGGCCGCTGAGCCTGCGCGTCCGGAGCCTGTGCTCCACAACAGGAGAGGCCACAGCAGTGACAGGCCCATGTACCACAAAAAAAAAAAAAAAAAAAAAGAATGCAAAATGTGTCAGATTATAACTTCAGTCAATTCCCTTGTAGAACCAGGATGCTACTTTAGTTTGAGTCTTGGAAGATCTTTCTAACTTCAGTCTGCAGTACTGTCGAGAATTCTGCTTAAAGGTAAATTATTGTAATGACAGTTCTGTATTATCACAAATAACACTTACATGTGGCGACATTTCATTTCACTCGGTTTTATAATATTATATTAACACTCTAAGTTTCCTAAAGGGAAAGTACTTCTGCAGCTTTGACTATAATACGTACATATATTAAATATGTATATGTAAATATAAATGTGTATTGAGACCATATTCTCAATATTTTATTGATACAGATTTTCCTAAATACTTTCTTTCATTGGAAATATTAGGAAGCATAGAATATACACTTCTCTCTCCTTGTTGCTTAAGGGATAAATGTTAGGGTTATATTTTCTGATTACTCAATTTTTAGGGAGTAGTGTGGAGGACGGTTAGGGTTGAAGAACTCTTTGTCCCTGGATATCTGCTGATAAAAATTAGTGGAATGCAGTGCTGAGGATGGAAAGAAATGAGCTATTGATAAGTCCAACTGTATTGCTTAATTCGAGTTTGGGAGGAAAGCTTTAAAACTTTCACATACTGATTTTCAGTCCATGATTATGTGTCTTGTGTCGAGAAGAGCCTCATTTATAGCTAGAGTTGGTAATTGACTGTCTTTGTATGAGTTACAAGCTATTGGAAAGAATCTCACCAAAAATATCCCTTCTTCTGATGCCAGTCTGTTGTCAGTGAAACTGTATTGATACTTGACTTATCCATTTATCAATGGCACAACTTTTTGAACAACAATCATAAGTTAAAGCATTTTATGTGCATTATCTCATTTACTTTTCCCAACAGTTATAGGTTGTTTTTCCCATTAAGACATATGAGGAAACTGAGATTCAGAGCAAAACTCCTTGTTCAAGTCCTCACAGATAGTAAGAGCACGTGCTGGGGTTCTCACTCTGGTCTCTTTTCAACCCAAGCCTTCACCTACAGTATAAAGCTTTGCTAATGAAAACGTTTTGTTGTAATACTTGAGAACAGGAAGAACAGGGAATGCAAAAGGAAGAGAAGGGCTGGGGGCCTCAGAGACAAATGACCGTTTTGTCCAGGGTTAGTTATTTTGGAGCCCACCTTTATCCCTTCAAGTTACAGATTCCCTTAAAGACACTGCAGATGCAATGTAACATAAGAGCTGGCTGGTAGGGTTTGCACCCACGATTGCAGTCAACTGGCGTGATGAACTTACACCTCTTGAGGGCATCTCCAAGCCTGAAGGAGAGACTGCTGGTTCAAACTGTTACCTGACTCTTTCCTATCACAACAGAATTCTTTCCCTTTAAAGAAACTTTCCTTTTGCTGGCATTTTGGGGTGTTTGGTATATTAAATAGTAAAGGACTCATAGAATATTTATCACTTCGAGTGCCTGAGCTCTCAGTGTTTGCAAGTTAAGCACCTTTGGAAGCTGCCTTAATTCATTCAGGTCACCAGGGTACTTCAGAAGTAATGTACTAAATGGTACCCTGCTGACCTGAAAGATGGAATGTGCCTCCCTAAGCATTTAACTTCCTACATAGCAACAAGTAAAGCACAGTCTGCTCTCTGCCCAGGACCTGAGTCTCCTCTTCCCTCTTCCTGACATCCTTATAACTACTGGAGAAAGTCCTATTCATTTGCTACGTAACTAGCATTTTTAAAAACTTATCTTGTTTTGAATTATTATTATTTTTTTGCGGTACGCGGGCCTCTCACTGCTGTGGCCTCTCCCGTTGCAGAGCACAGGCTCCGGACGCGCAGGCTCAGCGGCCATGGCTCACGGGCCCAGCCGCTCCGCGGCATGTGGGATCCTCCCGGACCGGGGCACGAACCCACATCCCCTGCATCGGCAGGCGGACTCTCAACCACTGCGCCACCAGGGAAGCCCTATTATTTTTTAAACTTGTATCTTTTACTTCTTACTTCGATTCATTTTGTTCCAAGCTTCCAGGAATTTTCTTTCCACCATAGGTTTCTCATGCACTCCCTTCCTCTCTCTCCTCCTCGCAATTTTGCTAATGATTCCAAGCAACCGGCCCACATCTTTTTAGAACTATTGACATGGACTTCCCTTAGAGATGCTTGAGGAAAGCTTGCCTTCCTGAATCTGGCTACCGATCCTGCAAAAAATTCTCAGTCATTGACACCAATGCAGTTGACCGTACTCATTAATGAAATATTCTTTTAATGGAAAGTAAGAATAGTCTTAGTTTTGAAGTGACCGAACTGTTAGCAGGAGAGAAGCTCCCAATACCAAAACTGGTGTGTGTAAAGGATGCAAGGACATTTGGATAATTATGATGGGCAGTATCTTTTAAAGACTTTAACTATTTCTAACTATTTATTTGGCAGGCCTGAAACTAATACTAGCATGTGTCCTTAGAGCCTGAAGTCATTCATTGTTCAGTTGTGGGAAATCAGGTAGCAAGTCTGATTGCCATCACCTCTGGAAGAGTGTCAGTTTACAAAGTATCTCCTTTAAACTCAACATATATTCAGCACTTACCACTAAGTAACAGGGCAGGTGACACCAGACATGAGGGAAGGGGAGAATGATTCCCCAATTTACACCAAATAAATAGTGTCATTTTTTAAAATAAGATTAACATGCTAAAATGGAAAATATGTAAACAGCGGAATATACCTTTCAGAATTTATTTCATTTCGTGAATTGATATTACACAAAATTTGGAAGGGAGAAAACGCGCTCCTACTTACTATGAGATACCATCACCGCTTTTTAAACAGAGGCTCCTCAATGTCTTTTGAGAAAGAATTTGACTAAAAGCAAGTTGTGGTTTAATGTATTTGTTTTGGTTTATTATAATTTTTATTAGCAAATTAAGTAATTAAAAAAAGCCTATTTGGATGGAACCATCGTACCAAGTTTTTCCATCATGAGTATTTCCTGAGAAGATACTCCCCAGGCTCATAACCAAATTCCTTAAAAATAGATCCAAAGAGAATTCATAAATAACTTTTTTTTTTTCCCAGAGAAATAGAGTCTCTGGCTCTGTTAATTCCTTAAATAGTAGAAAAACTAAGATGGGTTTTATGAAGAATTCTTTAGTTTTTAGAGTATTCATTCTTAACTTGGCAATAGAATTACCATCCTTTAAGTCAGAAATGCAAAACTTTCCTATTGCTTAATAGTGTCGGTATTTACTTAGATGTATGTTTCAAAATAGACTCTCAGGTATAACATTTACTTATAAGTTCCTGTAGCATGTACTAGGTCATTTTATTTCTTCCTGTAGAACTGCAACCCCTTTAAAAGTAATGGCTTCATAACTTATTGGAAAAGCATTGATACAGAATTACATCAAAATTGATTTTTTTTAAAGTCTGTGAACGCTTTTCTAAAAAGTGAACCATTTAATTCTTTATCAGTGGGTATAGAAGAATGTGGATATATTCAGTTCTCACGTGTTTGGTGATTATAAAGTCAAAATGCCACTACTCCAGTGATGTTTTCAGTATGTATCCAAGGAGACCTACCTATACCTATTTTGCTCAAACCCTGAAACAAATTGCATGCTCGTGCGCGCGCGCGTGTGTGTGTGTGTCTGTGTGTATGTGAGAGAGAGGAATGAGTGAGAATACAGTATACGAAGACTTATTTTAAAAAATTGTTGAAGATTATGAGTTAATCATTAACGCCTATTTATTTTGTTTTAAAGTAGAACTCAGAAATCTCTTCCTGCAAATTGTAAGTGTTCTCAGTCCCTAGAGGTAATAAACCTTTGATGATGTTGTGCAAGACTCGTCCACAAGCCCTGAAATCAGTTCTGTATGTACACATGACTAATCAAAGGTTCAGGGAACAGGTTATGATTTGGTAAAAGCGATAGGTGCTCCAGAAAGTAAATGGCCTTACCAACTGGGGGAGCACACTTAGCCTTTTTTCACCTTATAGAAGGCAGGTCCTAGTCCCACCGTTGGAGCAGGTATCCTTTTACAAAGGCTTGAGCACTAAGTCTTTTGAAAAGTTCTCTTTTAAAGCAAGGAGTTTCTCAAATTAATATCATCTAATTAGTACTCTACTCTTTTCTTTGCCTTAAAGTCACAACAGATACAAGACACTTAGACTCAAAAGTATCCTTGACATTCAGGGAATTAGGTAATCAGAACAAATATCTTCTTAAATTGATCAACTGTCAATGTCCATAGGGGAAAATGATGAAATAAGACAGCAATCTCAATAATTAAGCATGAAATTATTTAGGAAAATGTGAGTAAAAGTCTCAAGAAATCAGTTCTAATATAGAAAAGGGAGGAACTAAAAGAACTAAAGTACAAAACCTACCATGTGGGCAGTGCAGTGAATGTTGAGGCCATTGTATTCTGGTTTCTTGCTGCTTTTTTTTTTAAATCTGCAACTGCTTTGTTGAGATTTAATTCATGTACCACGAAATTCACCCATTTAAAGCATCTAATTAAACGTTTTTTAGAATAGTCACAGAATTATGCAATCATCACCACAATTGATTTCAGAACATTTTCAACACTCCAAAAAGAAATCCTGTGCCATTTACCCTCCCCCCTCAATAATCCCAACCTCCCCTGTCCCAGCCCTAGGCAGCTACTAATTGCCTTCTGTCTATATAGACTTGGTTATCCTCAACATTTCATAAAAATGGAATCATACTATGCATGGTCCTTTGTGACTGGCTTCTTCCACTGAGCATGTTTTCGAGATTCATCCATATTGTAGCATGAATCAGTACTTCATACCTTTTTATTATGGAATTTCATAATAAAATAATAATAAAAACTTCATACCTTTTTATTATGGAATTTCCATTGCGTGGATAAACTACATTTATTTATCCTTTCATCAGTTGATGGGCATTTGAGTTGTTTCCACTTTTGGGCTGTGATGAATAACGGTGCTATGAACATTTGTGGATAGGTTTTTGTGTGGACATGTGTTTTCATTCTCTTAGGCTTATACCTAGAAGTGGAATTCCCAAAAGAGCAATCACTGACATTAACTGGACTCAGTACTGCTGGTCACTTCTTATTTATACCTGATCAGCTTCTTTTCCCTTTCCCTTTAACAAATATTACACGTTTATCACTCTTCTGATGCTCTTTATTCATCTTCTGCTCCATGGCCAACAAGTGCAGTGAGAAAAATTTGAACATTTATTGGGCACTTATTAGGTGGCAGGTAATCTTCTAAGTTCTTTAAGTATATGAACTCATTTCATTCTAACAGCAAACCTGTTAAGTAGGCATTATTATTATACCCATTTTGAAGATGAAGAAACTAAGGCAATGAAAGCTTACTTAATTTATCCAAGGTCACATAGCTGGTAACAGTGCCAGCTGAGTCAGGATTTATACTTGGATTGACTGGTTCCAGCACCCACCGTCTTAAAGAGGACACTTTGTCCCAGTGAAGGTACATTGAGAAATATGCCTGGAAAGGAAGGCCTTATTTGTGGCATGTAAGAGTATAACTATAATAGCTGATCTTTGGGAAGGACATCCTCTGAGAGGGAAAGAAAAGAAGTAATGATGAGATGGATAGAGATTTAGAGACTTTGGGAGGGGGTAGTGAGGGCTGGCAAATTAGAAAGATCACTGATAACATTACATAGTTTTTAGTTCTTTTTTATGTCAGAATGTAAACCATTATTTGGTTTATACAGTGTTCTTTGAAAAATGTTTATGAACTGAATTCTCCATATTGATTGAAAAATCGGTATATTTTATGATAATTACTGAAACACATTTTGTTAGATTGGTGTGTTAGTAACACACAAAAGCTTGTTTGTCCTCATTTCACTGTGCTAGTGAATAAAACAGACACAGAGGGTGTATGAAGCAGTTCCCGTCCTCAAGAAGCTCTGCAGGTTTTCGAAGAAACCATACAATGTGTTTTATCTGTGCTTTATTTTCCCTTGTGAATTGTCCCTAACAACTTTTCTGAATTCCAGAAGTTTGTAGGGACATTTTTAGTCCTCTATATAACACGTTTTAGCAATGTTTACTCCTTTGTGTCATCCAGAAAGTTAATATTTAGATTTCCTGTGGCATTTACGGAAGAAATTAGATTCCTGCCTTGCAAAACTTGGAAAAAGTGGCTGTTTGTTTCCACACAAGATGTCCCATTGTTGAAAAATAATGTGAAAAATAATGCACAGTAACAGTATAATTTAAATTTTCTCTCCCTCTTGCCTCCCACTCTCCACCTATGTGATGTTTTGTGAGCATGATTTTTATGTTTTCAGAGTAGTAAAGATGTGGATAAAGTGAAACATTACTCGGTGCTTTTTTTTTTTTGCCAACAAAAAGATTCTCTTTCTTTTTCTAGATATAAAAACAAAAATAGACTTGTTTCTAATAGCTAATCTAATTAATCAGTGGTAAATGATCTTGATATTTTATCTGTAGATATTTCAGGCATCATCCTATTTTATTCAAACACTTACAACTGACCTTGACGTTTTCAGTTTCCAGAGACCTCCTGCTTACATGGGTAGGGTAAGGTCAGGGCTTGGGCTGACAGTGTTCCTACTGTTAGAACATGACATTGCATAATTTCTCCTTTCTGTTTTACTCTGAAAAAAGTTTTTAAGGAAAAGTTACGCAAGAAAATATGATAAGCTCTCATATTGTCTCAGGCTAAAAGATTCCCTAGAGCTGCTTTCTTGAGTCTGAAACACAGTGAGACTGAAAGATTGGATGACTATTTCAGCACTTACGTCCAGGAACACTGATGAACTTAATAAGCCTTGACAAGGTGGGTATCACTTTTGATGCCCTCCCATTATTAGTATATTGGGGGTGGGGTGCGGTGGGAGAGTGTGGGGTGATGTCTCAGAGAAAGGCAGTGGAAGATATGCCCATCTATCTCCCTGCAGCCCTCTGTAGCTCAAGAAAGTTTTAAAAGAGTTAGGCATTTTCTGTCTTTAAGCATCCAGCTGACTTTCTCACTCTTTATGTGGTTTTTGGCAAGCATTTCTGTGCCTTAGTTAATATATTAGTAAATGGAGAAAAAAACACTCCAGTGAGTTCTAGAGATCTTAATTAAGGTACAGAAATAGCTTTGAAAACGCATTCTGAGATGAAAGCTTTTCTTATATGTGGAAAATATTACTCGTGTCTTGTCAGCACATCTACTCCATTGGCATTGCTCTTTGTACTTGGAGATAATTTCTTCTTTTCTTATTATTGGTAAGACACTTCCCTTTTTTATTTCTGTGAGTGCACTTGGTTACATTACTATATCTAGGACTTGTCTGTCATTCCTGAAAAGCCATTCTTAACTTTCTCCAACTGGCCTTCAATTGAAATTTGCTTCGAAGAGGAATGTAGCTATATTATACTCATCAACTTAAATATGGGTAAATATAGCTCAGAGAAAATAACTATTTGTGTATCCTTTTATGTGCTTTAAATTCAATATCCATTCTTTCTTAGAAGTTTGCCCGCAGAAAAGGAACTCTGTATGACACTTTTAAATACCACTTTTCAAATCTGCCAAACGTGAATTTGCAAATGTGTAGTAGTAAGTGGAGCTCACACAGCTGAAAAATGAATGTTTAAAGCTTCTGTGTCTGGCATTAATTTGTTTCTGCCTTTTGGCTGCTGCCACAATTTTTTCATCTGTAAAATGGGTACCGAGTTACCATTATGATTAGAAAGTCAGCATTAACTTAACGGTCGTTGAGATCTGGTCTACACGTAATCACCTGTCATTCTTAGAGCTGAATTTATTCTGAGCTTTAACAAGTATTTCATCTTAAATTGCTGAGGTAGTTGCACGTATTTATCAGGTTTCAGATTTTCCATTGTTTTGTTTAATCTGCAGATATATGTTTATGTATTTTTCTTGTAAACAGGAAGCAGGGTAATAATTGTATATAGAGAAATAGCTAAACCACATCTCTGAATCCCCTGTTCTTTATTTACTTATTTGACTAATCATGTCACTTAATCTTTTGATAGCCCACTCTGTCGGGCCCTGTGCTGGGGAATAAGGATATGGCATCAAACAAGACAGACACAGGCCTTTTGCTCTGGTAGAGCTTACAGTTTAGTGGAGGAGACAAGCATTAAACACAGAATCACGTATGAGGCAAAGAAACAATTATTTACCTTTGTGAACAAATAATATAAGTAGTTGTTTTTGATCCGGCACGTTTATTTGTGTCATTAGTACATAGGTATTTGTGTAAATCAAACTCTTCCTCTACTCTTGAAAGAAAGTGAAGAATTTGAATGAGACCCTGTATTGAGGTATTTAGAAAAGTAGCCGGGGCTGAACTGAATTGACTCTGCTAGGTATCGGCTGTCCTGTAGAAAAAGGCATTTATTTACCAGTGAGATTTGATCAGAGTGCAAGCACTTTTGAACTTGTTGTGGGGTGGGGGTGGGGGGTCAGGAAACATTTTTGTGAAAAGACATTCTGGAAACGGCTGCATATCCAGTTGACGGATTTGTGCAGAATGTGTGTGGAAGGCTGAATGAACTAAAGGTGAACATGAGATTCCCTGTAGGAACTTTCAAAACATACTGACGCCAAAGCTATCACCTCTGGGGGCGGGGTGCAACCCGGGATCTCTTCATTTAAACGGATGATACTGATCATCTGTCGGATTTGAGGATCACTGGACTAGTGGGCTGTGAAAGTCACCGTCGATCTGAAGACTCCTGAAACGGTAGTGACTGTGGAGGGTGTACTGAGCTGGGCTACATTAGCATCTGTACCTCCTTGTTCAGAAGAGGAAGCCGTGTCTTCCGCTGTCCCTTGTGTTCTCTCTGTTCATGGGCTAAGACTTTGCTAGAGTCTGTCAGTCCTGCGTACTCTGTCTGAGGAAGTCGTGGAAGGCATAGCCCTCTGTCTTGCTCCTGGTTTTGCCCCTAAGGACAAAAGTCTGACCTGTTTTGATACACACACACACACACAAAAAAATCCCATTTCAGTAGGAAAAATGACAAACCTTTATAAAGAAAACCTTTCCGCACAAAACAGCTGTTTTTTTGCTGAAAGTCTGGCACTTTAGTGAACTGTCGGGCCAAGAAACTACTCTCTCAGTCCAGATGTCGGTTAAAAAAAAAAAAAAAAATCTAAGGCCCCTGGATTGAATTTTGGAGGAACATCTTTGCTGGTAAATTTTTGGAATCATGCGTTGCCTCATCATAGTTGCAGAAATCCACTCTCCTCGTACACAAAGATATCCCCAGGCAGCAGATATATAGTCTGTTTTCTGAACAGGAATCTTACAGGTCTCAAGAGAGTCAGCTTCCACAGGCTTGCTGGGTTGTACGTTCATTTGTAGCTCTCTGTAATGATTCTGCAATTTCTCATTTTCTTGCTATTCTAGGAAGGCAGATCCTGAGGTTTGGTCTTTGGAGTTTTGCATATTCTCTTTCTTTCTCGCCATAGACGTGGATATAAGTGTATGTGTGTGGGTTGTGTGTGAGGGGTGTGTGTGTGTGTGTGTGTGTGTGTGTGTGTGTGTGTGTGTGTGTGTAGGTATAGATGTGTGTATGTATGTTTGTATATCACTTTATCTTGTTTATGAGAGAGAACCATGTATTGTTTCATCTATAATTTGACAATTTTCTTTTAATGATATCTGTACTTTTCTTTTCTCCCAAATATAGCATCTAATACAGATGCACTGGAAGCTACAATGACAACCAGTGCTAAAAAGAAGCAAGTAAATACAGTGATCAATTTCATAAGCAACAGAAACTATATTGTCAGAACACACAACCCTGGAAAATTTATTGTATTTAACCACTTGCATGTTAAAGACTAGATCTTTGTCTATTTCATAAAGAAATACCTTTTTTTTTTGTAGATCAACTTGAAATAATCAATCAGTTCTGTGCTGACCCCTGATCTACTGTAAAATGCCAATGCCAAACTGTATCTGAGTCCCACTGGCCATATAACCTGTGTCCCACAAAAGACCCAGATAAAACAATCCCTCTTCCCACCAACTGAAAGAGCAAGCTAATGAAATAACTGAGTTATTTGCTTAAAAAAAAAAAATCAAACCAGGGCTTCCCTGGTGGCGCAGTGGTTGAGAGTCCGCCTGCCGATGCAGGGGACGCGGGTTCGTGCCCCGGTCCGGGAAGATCCCACATGACGCGGAGCGGCTGGGCCCGTGAGCCATGACCGCTGAGCCTGCGCGTCCGGAGCCTGTGCTCTGCAGCGGGAAAAGCCACAACAGTGAGAGGTCCGTGTACCGAAAAAAAAAAAAAAAATCAAACCAATCACTTCAAGATCTTTCTATTAATTTGATTGGCTAGATCAGTTACTTGAGTCCAGCTGATGCATATAGATCAGTGCAGAATAGAAGTTTCCTGCCCTGCCTGGGCTGAGCCTCCAACATTTGGTTATCTAAGGATGATGTTCTGTGAGCGCACATAAGTGTATATAAACCTTTGGAGGTTTGTGCTCAAGTAAAAAACATAGGACAGTGTTACATGTTTGTGTGACCTAGAGCGTTTTGCTCTACGATGATGGACATCTCATCTGCCTGTGCCAGTATGAATGCAAGGACATTTCATAGTCATAATCTGTTAATACCAGTTAGCAGTGTCACAAATTAAAGCATTAGTGGATTTGTGTTGCTTGAGGAAGCAACTGATATAAAATGCCAGGAGGCTGGAGGAGTGGGGTAGTTGATTGTAACATAATTCTACATACCATGGGGTCTCCGTGCCGGTGGTGTGAAGCCTCGGAGTACACCTTCACAGGGAGATCAAATGAATAGTTCAGTGGACAAAAGATATATCATTAAGATGCATTAGTCCAGATACATCCTCAAGGGAAAAAATTCTGGTGACTAGAAGACAACAAAAAACAAAAGAAGATATCCTTTTATTCACAGAAAAAAGAAAGATTTTACTATGTAAGAAAACCCAAACAAACCAAAAAACTGTTCATTGTACAGACAAAAAGTTCTTCCCAGCATTTGAAGAAGTGCATTTTCTTTTTTTAAACTGAAGTATAGTTGATTTACAATGTTGTGTTAATTTCTGCTGTATAGCAAAGTGATTGTTATACATATGTATACATTTTTTTTAATGTTCTTTTCCATTATGGTTTATCACAGGTTATGGAAGATAGTGTCCTGTGCTATACAGTAGGACCCTGTTTTTTCTCCATCCTGTATGTAATAGTTTGCATCTGCTAATCCCCAACCCCCAATCCATCGCTCCCCCACCCACCCTCCCCCAGAAGAAGTACGTTTTCTACATTTGCATCGTTCTGGGCCTCTACTCACTTAAATAAAAACTTAATGATGGTTTTCAAAATATATTTTTACAGGAAATGTTAATACTCCTGTGACAGAGATTTTGACCAAATCATTAATGTTGATACTATCATGAAGGACACGTAACCCTCTAATCAAGAGAGCTGTCACCTGGGAATATGGAAACAATTGCGTAAATTATGGAAGGAATATTAGATTAAATTTCCTCTTTAACTTTAGTAGTGGTTTGAAAGAGTAATGCATTTATTACTGTAGCACATTTTGTATTTGCCTAGGCATTTAAATGATTTTTCATATTTCTCCCTTTTTAGCCTAGATTGTGGATATATTCTGAGAGAAAGTTAGAGGGACTAACAATTACAGAGAATGAGAACCCGTGGTTAAAATTATATGCACATTGAACTACAATGAGGGTATTAAAAGTATTTCATCCCATTTGTAAAATATCTTCCGTGACTATGAAAGGGCAGTATTTTTCCAATTATATCTGCTTTAGCCTGCAACTGGATTACCTTATAAGAACTCTTATAAAGCAAAGAGTCCCAAAATAATTGAAAGTGGAAGGACAGATAAGCTGGGCATATAAAGGCCCTGAGCAAACTTCTCTCAATAGCATTCGCAGGACAGGAAAAAAAAAAAAAAAAGTTTCTCTTAACTCCTGCTCAGGCCCAGGTGACCACTTTAAGCCTTAGCATCTGGTTGCTTCTTATTGACAGGGAGTGCCTACTGCATAATTTCTAGCTCAATTCTCCAGTGTCTGGAAGATTGCATTTTGACTCTCCCCAATATTAATAACCAGATTCGATCTGAGGCCTGTCCAAGGTCAGGTGGACGGGCCAGGTGAGCCTGTTTGTCTGTGTGCAGGAACTGTGACATCTACTCAGAGTGACAGGTGTTAACCTTCAGGCCACCGAAAGGAGCCTCTTCCTGCTGGGAACAAAGAGCCCCAGGGGCTGTGGCTGCCTACTCCTCCTAACACCCACCCCCGTGCTCATAATATTTTCCCGCGTGATACACTGTTGAAGGAATGCATTTCAGAAGAGGTAAATGATTAAAATCAGCTCAATAAAAGCAATAATATCTATTTGCATTCTTGTTCAGAACTTTGATTCAGATTTGACAGTGTTTTATGTGGATTGATATTGCACGGCTTTTCCTTTTTTTAGGTGAACGATGCAGCCATGCTAGAGCGTGGTATGGTTATTCCTGAAATGCCCCTCGGTTTTGCAAGTAAATTAGTACAGAAGCTCTAGAGTATGGGGTAAGACATATTTTAGAAACCAGATAAACAACTCTGGAAGCTCCAGAATTTGTAGTATTCTACTATGAAACATATCAAATAAACTCTTTTGGAAAAAAAAAAAAATCTTGCCTCTTTCTGGCTAAAAATTCCTAAGAAGCTATTTGATTCCTAATTGATTTTCTACATCAGTTGTTCATTGAATAGATAAGTAGTGCCTGTGATATTTGATTACAGAGCAAGGCACCCATTTAACCTTCTGTTCTTTCCAGGCCAGGATTTCAAATACAATAGAATGTTCCTCCCCAAGGCTCAGGAGGATTAGACAGCTAGCAGTAATCCCTGATAGGCTGAAATAGACCTGATAGAACTTCACCTCACTTGTTTAGGATTACGGTCATGAATTCAGCTCACCCAGCAGCATTAACCCTTTGCGGACTTGGGCTGGGCTGCTCTATCAGTAAAAGCAGTAAATAAGCAGAAACCTATTAATAAATTCTAAGCAGTTACATCTTACTTCTTGACAAAAGCATAATAATTTTTTTTTTTTTTTTTGCTGTACGCGGGCCTCTCACTGTTGTGGCCTCTCCCGTTGCGGAGCACAGGCTCCAGATGCGCAGGCCCAGCGGATCCGCGGCATGTGGGATCTTCCTGGACCAGGGCACGAACCCTTGTCCCCTGCATCGACAGGCGGACTCTCAACCACTGCGCCACCAGGGAAGCCCAGCATAATAATAATTTTAAAGTTAGGACAGATGTGTGCTCTACACTGATCTGCCAAAATTTTCTGTCTTAAATATGTCTCGAGATTTATATTACTTTATCTTCTTAAATATAATTTTGTTTCAGAAACTTTATGAAAAGTTCTGGTTCGTGGAATAGCTTTCCCACCACGGTCATGCTAAAATCATCTTGTGGAAGCGAAGGATAAATGACTTCATATAAACTAGGCCCTTGATGTTCTAGGTTAACTGGAACCAAAGCAAGTAGGAAAATCCCCAAACCTCATTTTAGCCAGTGGTTTCCAGTCTCTTCCTTCTCATTTCATAGAGCAAATTCCATAGGTTTGAGTTGAATTCTCTCTCTTTCCCCTCTGGGGGATATGAAAATGAGCTGAGAAATGGCCAAGAGGCAGGAAATCAGTGGGTGAAAAAGAATTTAGTTAAAAGGTATAGTTAATCCATAGATTGGAAAGTCAGCCCATGTTAATCAAAGAGATGCAAGGAAGGGCATACACTCTTTCAACGCTGGCAGCAGTACTGGCCTTTATCATGGTTTTTAAATAATTTACATTGAAATCTGCTCCTGACACTATTAGGCCATCAAAATAAGTCCCACGCAAAGTCACAGGTTTGAAATGGGTGATTAGTGACAACGAATCTGGAAGAATCCCCCCAATCGTTATGAAAGTGATTACCCTGAATCATCCAGGTCTTTTTGTGTTGACTCTTTAAAAATTCATATTCACAACTACTTCTATTAATTATTGAAATAAGTGATTCTGGTTTGGATGATTAGAACATTCCCTACCATGTTCATAGGTTTTAGAGAAATGTAAGTTTTATTTGAGAGACTTAACCGCCTAATAATGTTGTGATGGTGACTATGACCTCATTGCCTATGGTAATATTTCAAGGTCAGAGATAATTTAATGCTAAAGCATTGGTCCTTCCCCCTCCTTTCCTGAAATTTCTTTTGTTAGTGGTTCTTAAAGGGTTTAATTAGAGCAAACATTTGTCTTTATTAAAACATTTTAGTAGAACAAATACAATCACAATAAAAGGACAACTATGAAGAATTTTTGGAAGCATTTGCATTTGCTGTCCTTAACCACATTCCCTGCCCTACAGATTTACTGCAGTGGTAATGATAGCCAACATCAAGATTACAAGAGGAGAAATATGGTGCGTACCTTGTGCTTTGAAGCTTAGCTTTTTGTAAGAACTAAAAAAAAAAATAAATCCATTGAGTAAATGGATGAGATTAAGGCTGAAGCAATGACCCTGCTCTAATAATAACATTTTGTTTTTGTTTGGTAGAGAGTGAAGAGGTGCCGTGAAGTGGGGAGTTGTGACTTGAAATGATTCTGGCAAATCTTTAATTAATCCTTCATTTTAGTTACTTTTTTATACAAAATATCTAGTTGTCCTGGTTTTAAAGAACAAAAGATGATTCTGTTGTTCCATTTAGGTGACATATTATTCCAATTAATTGGAAAAGTGCTCCCATGGGATGGATGACTGGAGGATGGGGCCTCTTAGACTTGGTCTCTTACTGTGGTCCTGGATTTGCCCTTTTCTCCTGACATGCTTTTACATATGCTGTTACCGAGATTCCAGTTCTTTGTTGTATGTTATAAAATTCTATTGCATCAGCATGAACAAAACAGAAATATTATAGACGTGAACCTTTCACCCCAAAAGACATATAACAGATTGAAAAGCTCCAGACCAGGGTAACAAGAATGCTTGCAGGCAGCATGGATGGGTTTACAGATGACTAAAAGCTGGTATTAATAAATCTCAAAAAGAGAAGAATAGGAGCAGAATTTACTGAAGTCTATGAAATAATAAAGAGATGTGAAGCTAGGCCATGTGCCTCTTTGTACTGTGTGTCAGAAAGAAACTGGAAATCCTTCCGTGTCACTGGGAGCAAACACATTTCAAAGTGACAAAGGAGAACTTGGTGTTTGTTTTCCTATTTGTTAATAAAAAGTAATTTACCTCTGGAATAATTGAGTTAGAAGATTCTGGAAAAACTAACTCATCTTGGAATCGTAAGGATAAAGGAGACCTTGAGGAGACTTCTCCCTGGCAGACAGGCAATATTAAAACCATCTCCCAACGAAGTCCATCTGTATTATTTTTAAAGAGAAGGAACTGGTTTAGTTGCGGCCAATGGAATGCTTTGTGACCACATGAACAAAGAGATAATAACTGAAGAGTTTAAAACTCTGAAGCAAAATTGATTCTGCTAACTTTGTTCACATAATATGCTGTTGCAAAAATTCTTAAGTTTTCTAAAAGAGTTTTGCCTCAATAGGGTACTTTTAAAGCCACATTTTAAGATACCCTGGGGTATGCAAACTTAGTTAACACATGGTCCCTGACTTGGGGATGGTAAGAGATACCCACAAACTACTACTGCACCATATATAAAGCTCCTACATTTTGTGTCAGCACAGAATACCAAGAATTCTATGTACCAAGGAATATTTTATGCCTACTGTATTATTCAGTCCTCCCGACAGCCCAGCGAGGTACAGGCAGTTACCATTGCAGTTGTATGGATGAGAAGATGAGATCTAGCAAGGTCAAGTGTCTTACCCAGGGTCATACAGATAGTTGAGGAGCTGGGGTGTGAATACAGATTTGTCTGCCTGGAGGCTGTGCTCTTAATCATTGTTCTTCACTGCTTAGCTTCTCAGAAGGCTGACATTATCAATTGGGTCCAGGGACCCTTGGGGCATCCATTGGTGAGCTTCCGAAAACTAAAGGTGTGGGGGATCAATCTCCTGGATGTATAAAAGAATCTGCATTTTCCCATCAAGGAATGTTTCCATACCTCTTATAGATTCTCCAACCCTATAAATGTAAGAGCAAGCATCCTAGAAAGTGGACACGGAGAGCTACAAAGTGGTGAGACTTTTTATTAGTCCAGGAGAGTATGGCTAACTGGGTAAAACAGGAAAAGGATAGCGTTTGGTTGGAATCTTACAGGATCTGGATAGGTGGTTGTCAAGTCTGGAAGTAGGGAGAAGGGGAAGAAGCCCATTATCTGAGTCAGAAAAGAGGTGATTGTCTCCTCCCCAAGTTACAACCGACTCAGTATCATTGTAGACATTTACCTTCTTAGCAATGGCAGACTGTGATCCAGACGTTAGTAACAGTGGTACATGCCCAGGGAATCCATGTTTTTTGTTTGTTTTTGGCTGTGCCGCATGGAATGCGGGATATCTTGGTTCCCCGACCCAGGGCTCAAACCCATGCCCCTGTAGTGGAAGCCTGAAGCCCTAATCACTGGACTGCCAGGGAAGTCCCTGCCCAGGGAATCCATGGGTTTGAGTGTGCATGGGAGCTGCTCTAACTTCTCTCCCATTCAGTCACTGATCTGTAGATGTCAGCAGACATTTCATTTCAAGCATAACTGAAGGAATGCTGAGTTTCCAAAGTAAGTCAATCTGCTGTTTCATATTTTCAGGATCAGTAAAGTAGAACAATGCTCTCTCAAGCTATAACAAAAATAGCATAACTGTATATTTCTGAATCAAAGGAATGAATGCTGGTCACACAGGAATTACTAATTTTAGCTAGCATCCTTCAAAGTGACTGTGAGAACCAATTTTTACTTAATGTGATAACTGTAGGTACCACACTTATGATCAGAGTTTTTGTAAGGAGTAAAATATATGGTAATAGTTCCTAATAAGTCCTCAGGTGCCATTTTTTTCCATAAAAATTTTGTTATGGTTGAATTCCTTTATCAAAGTATTATTATGTATGTCATCAGTATAAATGGGTTAATACAGGCATTTTCTGGTAAAGTAACTTTTTTCAAAACTGTTTTACTTTTTAGAAGGGCAGTCTGTTTTATGGGATATTTAAGTGTATCTGTGTTAAAGGAGTGTTCGTTGATAAGTTATTCATATTCATAATATTTTATAAGTTCAAAAAGTTGTTAAAAATGAATGAAACGGCTACTGTCAATGTCACGTATATTTTGAGTGAAAACCATTTTTACATAAAATTAAACATTCCTTTGGAGTTCTTGCAAAGCCAAGGCCTCGCTATTGGCCATAACTATACCGTAAAACTAAAGAAGTAAAACACAACGGTAGTGCCTCAGTTTATTTTCAGGATCAAAATGCAAAATAAAACGTAGGAAAATATGAAAAGCAATATTTTTCAAACATGATTTGCTCTCATAAAACAGTTGCAAAAATAAGGAAGGGCTTTTCAAAATGTGCTTTTGCTTCAGTATCCCTTTGGAGAATTCTCCATTCGTTTGTTTCTGAGGCTGCATTTCTAATAATGGAGCTGTCATTTTCTTCATTCTTGCCTTTCAGAACAAGGGTGGGGGAAGATTAAAATAATCTTCAAAGCAGACACCATTACACTGAGTGGACCCTGGCATGCAAGCTGCTTTTCTAAAGCAGCACATGATAGTTAAATATCCACTCAAAGCAGAGTATTTAGACAGAGCTTCATCCAGACTGTGGAGAGGCCTGGAATCATATATCCTTCTCTATGTCTAGCTCATGAAATAATCTAATACAATTGCCTTTTGTTTTTTAATTGCAGAAAGGAATCTGGATGTCCAGTGATTGTCAGGGGGAAAAAAAATAGCGTTGTACAAAGCTTTAAATTAAAATGAAAGTGAAACAGTGTTAAGACCAGCAGAAAAGGATAGAGGTCTAGTCCATTTTTCTTGTGGGGAGTAAGCTCTCATATAGCTGTACTGGGCTGAGATACACTAGTGTCCAGAGAAGCTCACACTCCCCCAGTATGTGCCCTGCATGCACAGTGATCAATGGAGGCCCAGAGCCTGGAGGCGAGGGCGGGCAGGTGATGGGCAGTAAGGATAATACCTTTCATTTAAAGGAGAAAAAAAAATTTAATAACGAATGTTAAAGAACTGTTTTAAAACGTCCTCATTTCAGTTTTGAGTCAATGCTACTTGTCAGTGCCATAAATAGCAGTAAAAAGAAAAAATAGTCATTAATTTTAGTAAATATTCCTTTTGCACTATATTAAGGTATATTCATATGCTGTACTCTCATTTTAAGAGCATGCCCAGATTGGATTTTCTTTTTCGTAAATGGCCCTGATAAAAGTCAATCTTCCAAGTGTTTTACAGTATCATGGTCCCCAAACCTCAGTAGGGAAAGGCCCAGCTAATATGACACATGCTAATAAGAGACTGATTTTCCTTTTTTTTTTTTTTTTTTTTTTGCGGTACACGGGCCTCTCACTGCTGCGGCCTCTCCCGTTGCGGAGCACAGGCTCCAGACACGCAGGCTCAGTGGCCATGGCCCACGGGCCCAGCCGCTCCGCGGCATGCGGGATCCTCCCGGACCGGGGCACGAACCCGTGTCCCCCGCATCGGCAGGTGGACTCTCAACCACTGCACCACCAGGGAAGCCCTGATTTTCCATTTTTAATGTCTTATGCTGATGCCAGATGATGTATCCAGCTAACCACTTTAAACCTTTCAGTAAAGGTTTGATAATAGATGTCATTATTGAATGTCCTCACTCATGCTCCTTTGAAACAAATGATCACCTATTAGAGGATAGAGACAAAACACATTTACTTGAATGAAATGGTTAATAAGGTACATCAGGATTTGTTTTTATTGGTATTGGTCTATGAATACTTTATGTGCTAATTTAGGGTTTAGGAGTACTTAGTCATCCAAGCTTTCCAGTCTGAAAAAGGCATGTACCTTAAACGCCAGCCTTTAATGTTTAGAACATATTTATAAAACATACTTGTCCTCTTCTTAAAATTGAAAACATCTGTTACAGATTTTCTGTTAAAAAGTTATGGACGAGAGACCCTGGTGATGAGGCAGTCTGCCATTTTGAATGGGAATTAAGCTGACAGTGCATTCTGCACCAGTGAGGCCGTGAAAACAAACAAACAAAAAAGGCAGATGGTTCATTTAGTTTAGTAATTGTAATTTGTTGTTCATTAAAAGTAATTCCCACACAGGCATTCTTTATTCTGATACAGTATATGGAAAATTTTACTCTGGAAACCTGACCTAATAATTTTTTTCTTTAGCATAATTTGCAATGACGTCTGATAGGCAGTTGATTAGAGCAGAATGATTTCTTTAGAATGAAAATTAATTATAATTTTTGCAGCTTTCATTAGTCTGCTTTTGTAACTACCCGGGCTAAACAGCAGGGGTTTAGCCCTGAAATGCTGAGTATCACTGGATCATTTGCAGTTTAGTCTCCCTTTTAAGATGATTGGACCTTTTCATTGCAGTTTCTACATCTCCATCAAATGAGGCTTCTCCATAAAAAATTTCAGTGCACTTTGAAATATACTTGAATATACGTTTACAGTAGCAAAGTTAGTATCATACTAATCTAACATCATACTGTGTAGTCTTTCAAACATATTCATGAATAGAGGCATATTTTCATCTTCAGTGTTATATAATATGTTACAGGGATATTTCCTGAATTTATACCAATTCTTACAGATGCACACAAATAGCAGAGATTTTAACAGTGGGGATTCCGTTCTTTAGAGACATGTGAAATTGTTTGAAATACAATTTAAAGGAAGGAACATGATGTTGACACTGGATTGATGATGGAACAGATTTATAGAGGAACCAAGTTTGTTCCAGTGTTAAAATCTGATTGATGTACATAAAGTGATTTCAGAAAATTATCTTCTAAAAGAAATGTAATGTCTGACAAAATCAGTAGGTATATCCTAGGAAGGAATTTGATCCTTTGTAAGTGTATACTATTTCTGCTGTGCCATTATGATATTTTTGTTATACACATCCATGTTGATATTAATGTAATTTTTCCAAAAGAAGATAAGAATTGTGGCGGGTTCTGAACCACCAGGTGAATTTATGCATTGGATTTATTTCACTTTGAAAATTCATTGCACTGGACTTCAGATTTTAGAGTGTTACAGGAATATCCAAGAAATAAACCCTTCTCTATCAAGTGTTTTTTAACCATGGACCAAAAAAGCGCATCTTTTCTCCCTTCATGAAAAAGCATTAGAATTCAATAGAACTAGCGAGATTTTGTTAGATATAATAGCATTTTAATGAAATTTTTGGTAGATATTTTTGCATTCACAACTTCTTATATCCAGAGTTCTAAATTTTCGTAATTAACTATCCAGGAAATGGTTTTCACACTGTAAAGAAAGTCTTCTGTTTTATAACACAATTCCTGTTTCTGTGGAATATGAACAAGACAGTGTTTATTGTAGTCAGAAAAATTGTTGGCATGATTCTGCATAAGTGAAGAATCTCTGGATTGTCTCAAAGTGTTAGCTGCCCATTTGCAGACAAACAAGCTTTTAGTGTGCAATTTAGGTCAATGGATCGAGGGGAGAAGATGTGTTTAGGCGACAGATTTTAAATCACCATAATATAAATATGCTTCCCTTTTCATCCGGAATTTGCTTTCTTTCAAGGTAATTTAGTGCAGCAGACATGCACTTATGCCTATCTTTGTAATTTTAGGGATTAGGATAGTGAGGATTAAATGCTGACCCTTAATCTTCAATATCAACTTTAAGAGCGAAATATAATATGCAAATGGAACACATTCATTTTGTGTTTATATATTTTAATCTCTGTAATTTAGTCTTAAGAAGATGGAAACTCATCTTTGCCTTATTTATTTTGAATCCTAAAGCAAGATGCCATTAAAATCTTTATCCTTCTGTCTTAGTGGATAAATGTTTATCCTTTAGGGCTTAGAATATAATTTTTTTTAAAAATGACTTTAACCTAACAACACTTTTCTATCAAGGGAAGTGACATGTGTGTCTGATGTAAAATTGTAGTTAGACTTACTTGTGTTAAATACATGGCTATGTTGCAAAGACCAGCTCTGAGAAAACTACGCATGATATACTTTTGTTTTAAATTTATTTTTTAAAAAGTCAGTAAATTGAATTTTTATTAATAAAATCAGTTAGTGGAGTTCAGATCAAGTTTACTTTGTTCTTAATAAACTTTTCCTCTGTGGTTTGAATTTCAGTGTATGGCCAGGAGTGTCTTCTAAATAAAACATTTATTAGGGTGAAATATTAAATTGATATAAAAATCTGGGCCATATTTTTGTAGACAAATAAACATAAGAGCTATATTAAGTAGCAGATCAAAAAGAGAAATGCAGTGTGAAAAACAGAAACAAAGACTCCTTTTATGCCTCTGGCCTTACTGGAAGAATGGGGTTAGAACAGTCTGCTTAGCTTGGCTCGGTGGTTTCCTCATCTAGGTAGTTTCAGTCTGTAGACAGAGGTCTTCCAGATCTCTGGATATGTAACATGAACGTCTACCATATACAATTGATTTTTGAGCAGCTTGTGATGGATTAATGGCTGCATATGTTGCCAAAAATGCAGATAATTTCAGATCGCAAGTTGTCCTTCAAGTTTTTCAAAATAGGAAGGTAAAAACCTCTTGATTACTTGTAGCGTAACCCTGAACCTGTCCTCAGGCATCCAGAAGCAGCATTATGTCGTCACAGGTAAAAGGAACGTGGAATGCCAGATGACACACTGCAAACATGTACGTTTAACCTAGACTTTTTTTTTTTCTCAGAAGTTTATTACTGCCAGTAAATACACAGTTGTTTTCACGAACAAAATCACTCTTAGAGTTTAAACACTTGTTTACTGAATCCTAAAAATGGACTTACTGATGGAACCAACATCGGTGATGGTTTGCCCTCCTAGAATCACAACCTTTTACTCTCTAAGTAGTAAATCTGTCTCTGGACCTACATCGCCCTGACTACTACAAGTAAATTTATTCTTTCTCAGATACTTAATGCAGTTTTATCTTTTCTTGGTTATAACTGTCATACAGTTTTTTTTTTTAATTCTGACTGTAAGAATAAATGATAAGGCCTTTAGAAAGCTTGTGCATTTCCGTCGTCACTATCTTGTCATAAAAAAGGGACATAATACATTTCATTCTAACAGATTATTTTACTAATGACTAAATAAACAATTACATATATGGACTAACACTACCATGATATTTAGCATCTTTCAAGATTTTATGTACTTTGCCCAGTTGCTTATTAGGCAGCGTAGCATAGCAATTACGGATTTGGAGTCAGAGAGACATGGATCCAAGTCTCTGTTGTGCCACTGATTTGCTGTGTGACATGAGACAAGTTACTTAACCTCTCTAAACCTTCAGGTTCTTCATTTATAATGTGGGATTCATATAGTCCTATATTATAAGGTTTTGTGAGGATTAAATACAATAATGAATGCTATCTGCTTTGCCTAGTGACTGGAACATAGTGAGAGATAAAAAATAATAATTATTTTTATAAATTTACCTATTATGCTATTATATTGAAACAAGCTAATTGTAGTTGCGTTTGGCAGAGGCTGTTTGTGAAAAGCTGTTATAGTCACCGTGAATTTGTAAGAATCCACCGCAACTTGTTATCCGTGGCGTTAGCCAATCAGAAATGGTATTTTTTTAAACTTGATTTCTTCCATGCTCTATGAAACTAAATTCATATTTTTACACGTGAAGTTGTTAGATAAAAAATCTAGAGACCTCCATTTGAAAATCAGAACAGAGATGCTTCTGGAAGGGGACAATGTGACATGGCTTCTTAGATTAAGAGATGAAATATTGTAGTTTTCTAGAATTTAGCAATTTGGTTACATGTAAAGATCGTGTTACACATTAATGAACTAAGGGATTGAAAATGAAAGGAAGGTTTTGCAAAAATGGCACTCAAGATTATTTTTTGTGTCACATTTGTCAGAAGTTTGGTTTTTCTTGTGGATAGGTAGAGAGGAACCACCTCCTAGAGACATTCTCTTAAGACATCCAGCCAGCCTTGCCCCTGGTCCCTAGATGCCTGTTAGGATCCTGAGGTGTATGAGTGTGTTTGCTGCTGGTTCTCCACATGGCTTGTGCTAATCTAACTAGATCAGTTAAGTAACGTATATTCACTTGCTTATAGACACTGGACAGGGGATGGGTGAAGATTTGGTAGCCACTTCTGAAAGTTTGCTGATCATTGAGCAAGTTTGGGATGTCTAAGTTGCAGTGGCCATCTCTAGGATCTTTTTAACTTCAGAAGTATGCCTTCCAAAATTTAGTCACTCAGGCTTCCCTGGTGGCTCAGTGGTTGAGAGTCCGCCTGCCTATGCAGGGGATGCGGCTTCGTGCCCCGGTCCGGGAAGATCCCACATGCCGCGGAGCGTCTGGGCCCGTGAGCCATGGCCGCTGAGCCTGCGCGTTCGGACCCTGTGCTCCGCAACGGGAGAGGCCACAACAGTGAGAGGCCCACGTACCGCAAAAAAAAAAAAAAAAAAAATTTAGTCACTGAACCAAAGCCACTGATTGGCTTTAATTTCTAATACTCACAGTCTATCCATATTTCTTACATAAAAATCCAAGGGGATTAGCAGATCAGATTGGTCTTTATTTTTTTCTTTTCTTGTAACCAAATTCTTATAGAACCACATAAGGCAATTCACTCAGAAACCATGATTTAGGAAGTTCTTTGTCTGTCTGAACCTTTAGATCAGCAGAGACTAAGGTACATGGCTCTCAAGACCATATCGCTCTGTCATAGGCAATAGGATTATGGCACTTGGAGTCTTCTCCAGGAACTAACTGTCCTATCAGATTTGATCACAGTCCTTTTTTTTTCTGTTTTAGGTCCATGTTAAATTTCAAAAATTTCAAAACTGTTGTCCTTAAGCATTAATTTTTGTCTCTTTCTATTCATTTTGCTCCTTAAGAATAGCAAGAAAAGAACTATAAACTGTGATAAACTTTCTTCTAGGAGATCATAATACAACAGCCTTGTAGTTACTTTGGAATATTCCCTAGGAGTCAAAAAAATAAAACTTTTTCAATGTACCCACTTCTTAAGTGTGCCTAAAAGTCCATGCTTTAAAAAATCCAATAATAACCTATTGAAATGAGGAAATTCGGTGGGGCAGGCTAGGGGACAGGGAATTCTTTCCACTCGGGTTATCTGGAAAGGCATCATGGAGATTATTCTTGAACTGGGCCTTAGAAGTTTTGTAGTGTTGACACATGCCAAGATGGGCATAACCAGGGAAGAAGAATGCCAGCTATCATGGGAACATGAGTAATTCCGTTTTCTTATAGGCATTCTTGCTCATCGTGATTGAATGAAATGCTCAGGAGAGAAGCAAAGTACAAGTCAAAATTTAATATTATGAGTTTATTGTCATTCACAAGTGATATGAATATAGTGTCTTTTATATTTATAGGTCCTGACCTTTGTTTGAGAAGGGATTCAGGTTCTAAAATTATTAAATGCGATTTTCTTCTCCTTCCTCTTGAAATAAAATAGATTAATAAGTTTCGATCTAAAATTGCTAAAACTACATGGATTACAACAATGAAAAAGTTAGATCTCAAAAATAAGGTGAGATTCCATTAATTTTGAAATGTGATGGTGGTGGAAGAGAATTGCTGAATGTGAGGTAAGTAGTTTGAAATTTACCCTGTATTTGTTTGGTGAGTCTCTTTTTTTTTAGTTTTGGGCAGGAGAGTGTTATCTAGAAGGTGAATATGTGTGTGGGAGAGCTTCATCTAAAGGGCTGTGATGGAAAGGATCCTGTTTGGTTTGGCTTTGTATTCCTGTGTCTGGCACATAGGACATGCTTACTAATGTTAGAGAAATAAAAGAGGAAGTAAGTAAAAAAGGAGAGAGGAAGAAAGGAAAGGAAAGAGGGAAGGAAGGCAGAGAGGGAAAGAGGAAGGGAAAGAAGTGGGTAGGGTGGATTGGCTGGGGAATAGATTAGTATCGAGGATACAAAACCCTTATTACTCTAGGGAAACAAAGTAAGTCATTACTTTTTTTTTTTTTTTTTTGTGGTATGCAGGCCTCTCACTGTTGTGGCCTCTCCCGTTGCGGAGCACAGGCTCCACACGCACAGGCTCAGCGGCCATGGCTCATGGACCCAGCTGCTCTGCGGCATGTGGGATCTTCCCGGACCGGGGCAAGAACCCGTGTCTCCTGCATCGGCAGGTGGACTCTCAACCACTGCGCCACCAGGGAAGCCCAGCCATTACTTTTTATTCAAGTGAAATAGACATAGAATCTTGAAGAATAAAATAGGAGGAGGGGAAATATTTAAAAGATTTTTCCTAAACAGAATTGACAAAACTTGAAAATTGCTTATGGGAGTGGTAAAGATAAAGAAAGGAGAAGAGTTACAAGTGACTAAGTTGTTTTTAAAACATCATGGTAGAGGGCGATTGTGTCAGAAGTAGATAATAGAAATGGGGAACTTACTTGAGAGGAAAGGAGTGCTGAGTACAATTTTTTAGCACACCTGTGTTTGAGTTTCTTACAGGACATCAAGGGGAAGAAGTAATACAGTAGAGATTAGGGACTGCTAATGTAGGTTTGAAAATCATATTCATAGGTAGAATAATGAGGGTGGATGAGATTTCCAAGAGAGGAGTGTACAGTAAAACCAAACGTGCATGGAATTCCAGAAGTGGAATATAAATCACCCTCTAGGGAAGTTGGACCATGAAGGGATGCCAAAGAGTGGTGGCTGTGTTTCCATGAATGAGATCTATGTGTTTAAAGTCTGTGAAATTCACCAACTTTAAAACTGTGGCTCCATTGGGGGAGAAATAAGAATAAACAGAGAAATCCTAACTTGAAACCCCTACTTCTCAATATCAACTCAGGCAAAAGGTGTAAAGACCACATTTCAGTGGCCAAGAGCCAGGTCAGGTCCAGAGATTCTATAATATTTCTTTTTACTCTCTATCATTATTCCCAAGTGTAAAATCTCATGAACTAAACAGACAGCTGGAATGAGTTATTCCATCCGTATTTATGTGGGCCAAGATTCAGGAGAGATAAATGTGTCTTTTGGGTCGAAAACAAGGCAAGTTTGTGTTTAGGGGTAAGAACAATGAGAAGTACCCTGGTAGTGGCATTCTGGAAAGTGTAAACATTCTGGAAGGGCCTTGCAGCATAAACAGAAATGAAGACACTTAAAAATAATTAGAAAGTTTTTATTTTGAGAGTATCCCATTCCATATATCAGCCATTCTAAAAGCCAGTTATTTCAGATAGACATATTCTGGGGACAAGAGTAGGCAAGGCTTTCTTTTATTTCTCCTATTTCAGAAATGACCATGTTCTCAGCCTCAGCTCTAATGAAGACAAGAGCAGAATAGTTTCTGAAAAACTCCAGCCAGCATTTTTTTTTGGTCATGCTGTCCAGCCTTCAGCCAATGACAGTGAAGTTATTGATAGAATCTCAGAAATGTTATTTTCTTCAGTTATATTATTATGTGGGAACGGATGCTTGATTGATTTGGGTACAATATACAATTAAAGGTTCTTCCACAGAAGTAGGCCCAACATATTTGTCTTAAAGGGGATAAATGAGAACGTGCAAGAGGAATAAGCAGAGAATAAAGATTGTGTGTTTGGGGAGCTGGTAGAAAATGGGGCAGGCGTTGGGATGGTATTGGTAT
This sequence comes from Lagenorhynchus albirostris, assembly GCF_949774975.1. Classification (NCBI taxonomy): domain Eukaryota; kingdom Metazoa; phylum Chordata; class Mammalia; order Artiodactyla; family Delphinidae; genus Lagenorhynchus; species Lagenorhynchus albirostris. Next base: position 20,106,133 of record NC_083111.1, read on the forward strand.
GGTCATTGGGTGAGGTGAACGAGCCACACCAAATCCTAACCATGACCCTCTTGGAGTTATGGCTTCCTGCCCGGGTTTGACTGAATATACTGTGCTTTCATTTTTTCCTCCTTTAGCCTATTGTCTAGGAGGGACCCACCCCTTAAGCTTAATTTCTGACTCCTGCTCTGTTCTTCTCCTCACTGACTGTACCAAGGAAATGAAATCTCAGAAGGCCTGAGAGCTGCCCTCAATATTACCCTTAAACATGATAATATCTGTTCATTTAATGCATAACCCGTTAACTCAAAATGACACCAGTACACAAGGAAAAAGTGAGGGGAGTGGAAGGGATAATTTTAGATTTTGTTCCACTGTGAGTATTCCTTCAGTAAATGCATGTTAATCGCAGGATCAAAATAAACACACTTAACTGAACAGTATTGTGGATCAATAAAATCACTGACTGAGTACCACTGGTGCTCACTTGAGGTAAACAAGTGATTTAATAGTCTCCTCTTCCTTCGGGCCTCTTTGGTGTGGCCATCAATAGCGTCCTGATAAATCGGAACTGGCAGTGACCAAAAGGCCCTCGTCAAGCAACCCAGCTTGACCTCCCGAGGTGTATTATCGCCTGACATCTTACAGGCCATTTCCTTTTCCCATTCTGTGTGTCTGACAATTCTTGCAGCTTAGCTTGTGAGAGAACACACACACACACACACACACCCCACACACACTTTTTTTAAAGAAGGTTATTTCTTTAAGGACTTGAGTAAGAATCGTCTTTTCCATACTTTTACTTTATTCTCATTAAACAGTTTACATCTTTTACATTTCCTGCTTGTATGCGCAATGCAGCAGGACCAGAAAAAGGAGACGTGTAGGACAGGAAGGAAGTTGAAAGAAAGTAAAATATGGAGTTTGCCGCTGGCAGTCATAGATTTTAGGCCTTCAGATTGAATCTTGGAGACTGGGTGGAGATTTGCACCCGTGACGGGGTTCTGTCCTCCTCTGAACTTCTGGAGGGAGAACCCGCTAAGTTAACTTGGCAAAAATCTATGTTGCATGTCCAAACGTCGTGCTGCACACTGCACGGCAGACACATGCTAGGTAGATTTCCCATCATTCCGATCTCTGGCCCATCACTGGTGTCTGCTAAGACGTTTCTACTTTTCATGAACACGACTGCCACCCATGATAGCCATTTTAAGTCATGTGTGTTTTGGAACACGTAAAGTTCACTGGTGACCACCTGAATTAATTCATGGTTTCATGTGGAAACTCTAAACCTCTTTAAAATTCCCAACTATGGGTCCTGGGGAAAGAATCTGTCCAGGAAAGGTGAGACCTGATGAAGGAGCTTAAGTCATAGTTCATTTTAACTGTTTATCTGGAACATATTTACAAAGTAGAGTTGAGTAAGAAATGTTAAAAAAAAGAAGACGTCTCTGTAGGCATTAGAAATATGCCATTGGCTACTAATGCTCACACTGTTTACATAGCTGTATGCAAATGCTTTCAGTAGTGAACTGGTAAATCTAGAGACTCTTACTATATTAGTGTCTTCTAAAGGCCAGGCCTATTATGATACATCAGTGTCATTCTGGAATGCTAGATAGGCAGGTCAGCTCTGTAGTTCATCCAGTCAAACTCCATTACTATTTGTTGGATGAAAGATTCAGGCCTTTTTTAAAAAAGGTGGTGGTTGAATATAGTTTAACCCCTTCATTGTTTAAGGAGTATAAATGTGAGTACCCATGCCCTCCCTCTGGCTTTTCTGGCCAGATCTTGGCCATTAAAAAAACAATGGTGATGACAACAAAATCAAATGATGCTATACTTTCTATAAGCATTTTTTTTTTTTTTTTTTTTTGCTGTTGGAAAAGCATCAACTGAAAGTGTGTAGTCATTCCTAATGATGTATGTGCTACCCTAGGCTTACTCTGGAGATGCACAAGACTCGCTCTATGTCCTCTGCTTTCCTAAAGAGCTTTTAAAACCTGGATACTCAGGCTCCACTCTGGAGTTTCTATTTCTAGATAAGAGCCTGGAAATCTGATTTTGGGAAAATGCTCTTTCTGATGTCACGTCAGTCTAAGAATTCTTGTTCTCCCCACTCTGGAGTGTTAGCTGTCCCCACATCATGACATGAACTTTCAGCTGTGGTGTTCCTACACAGGCTGTCCTTTCAGTCTGAAATGCTCTTTCATCCTCCCCTAAGAAACATATTCATCCTTTAAGGCCCAGGTTTAGAGTCAGCTCTGCTGGGGCACTAAATCTACCGTCATTCCCATGCTACTTGGCCATAGATTGGAATGCTCTGTGACCCTCCTTCCTTGGAAGCACTTGACTTTGGATGAGATTGGGAAAAATGAACATTAGTTGAGAGGCTATGTTTTCTCTCCTTGCTCATAGTAAGGTCCACAATTTGCAAATGTATGTACAGATACCCATAAAATGAAATTTTTTAGTTGTATAGGTATAGTTTTTATTTTCCTTTCTTGGGTGATCGATTACAAATGGTAGACTTGTCCTGACATACTGAATAGTGGCATTTTGTATGGTAGAACTGTACTTCTTTTTTTTTCATTTTAAGCCCCTAAAACAAAAGGGATGGTTGAAAATCCAATTAGTTTCTGAATTTTCCTGTATAAAATTTTCTAGGAGATAGATATACAGTTTAATTTTTTTTCCTAAAGATGGTAACTTCAGTGTACATTTTGGAGTCTATAGCAGAGACAAGGTTAAAGACAATTAGAGATAATTAGAGCATTTGATAATAATACTTCAGTAATATGCATGGACAACCTTCTGAATTCGATGAAATGTGTGGTGTATAGATAAGAGGAAATTTTCTTAATGATTAAAATAGTTTTTTGCAGCTTTGGGACAACATATTATTCAAAGAACATTGAAATATATAGGGTAAATTTTTTTTTAATAAAAAAAGGTTCATTTCATATAGTGGCCTGGTCTGAAAGTTAAAGCGAGCAGGAGTCTTTGAAAATACGCCAAGTATAGCATTGCTAGTGTTCAGCGTTACATTTATTTCTTTAGGCTCGATGGTGATTTCTGGTAACATGTCTTTGTAAGGTGTCACTTCTCATAGAAATTTTTAACCTGCCTGCGATCAATCCAAGTAATGTTATTTGATGTATAAATTACTTTAAAAAGTAGAGCTCTTTTTCCTGCTTTTATGATAGCAATTCTAAGCAGAGAATTAAAGCAAGATCCACCCCAATCATCATTTTCAAAATTTCATTCCTTTGATATGAAAGTTTTCATTCACTTTTCACTTAAAAAAGAAAAAGTAAGCTCTGGACCATTCTGTTTTGAATAAGACATCCTCAGTATTTTTCTGTTCAAACTATGTAAAATAAATACCAGTTTTTAAAATTATTTTCTTATGTGTCTAGAAATAACATTTTCTGGTCACATGCTAGAGAGTGAAAGGATCTTTACATGTGATAATGTAAAGTTTAAGAGGGAAGCGAAGACTAAACAACCATTCAGGAGGCTAGAAGAATCTGGTGTAAAAGAGGGAGGCAATTGTTCCACCTCTTTGGCTCAATCATTTCACCCCCACTGGTGGTCTCACTGCTTGAGAGCCATCTCACTAAATGGCCATGAACTTGACCAATGGACTTTCAGTTAACTGTGATTGGACTCTGTTTACACAACCATGGTGCTTTCACCTAATTATGACATGGTATGCAACAAAACCCTTGATTTTTACTTTTTCTTTTTCAGAAAGTCTTGTCGAAACTTCACACACGCACTAAATTTGGTACTTGTAGAGTTTCCATTAGTTTTGTAATTCACTGTATTTTCCAAGGAAAAGTGATTACTATATTATGGTAACTTCAGAAACCAAGAGTAACAATTTTTTCAGCATTTGGTAAATTCCTTTCAAGGAATTGGTTCTCAAGAGATATTTGCAGGAAGACTATATATTATACTTGTAAACATCACAAAGGGAAACACAGTTTTTTTGGTTTCCAAATATCCATCATGCCCCTCTGTTTTAGTTTTTATGTTTTCAGTACTTAGATGATACTTAACACAGTAATAGGAACTGAAAGAAAGAATGAATAAAATTCCTTCCATAACTTTCAAACATCACTTTTATTCAAGATTCCATCATTGGTCTTATTGTAATTTTTAAACATTTTTATAATCTTATCTACTCACATGACATTAGTAGTCTATAAATCCTTCTCTGTTACCTAAGTGCTCTCTTGAATTCTAGATTCCATTTCCATATGGATGTCTGTAAGGTTCTCAAACCTATATATCTACACTGACGTACTTTTTCGCTTTTTCCCTACTCAACCAAATACTCCTACTGGCTTACGTTTTGTTAGCAGAATGTCTATTCTCCCACTCGCTGAACTCTGAAATGTTCTTTTTACTCCTATCATGTATTTCCACCCAATCAACTGCCAAACTTTGTAATTTTGTGTTTAGCATCTTTTCTTAGTTGTGTGTTTTCTTTTTTTTTTTAACTTACCTTATTACCTCAAACTTAGACCCTAGTAAAAGTCTCCAAATCAGCCTTTCAACTTAACTATTCCTTTTTTCTCCTGCCTGCTTTATACAATCGTTACTACCATATTTAAAGTTTTAATTCACTCCTTCATTCACGTAAGCATTTTGCTTAGAAATCCCAGTTTTCCCCTATTTCAACTCATGTAAAGCTAAATTAATTTATGTTGTCTGGAATTATTATTAATTATTGATTAATAAAATAATACTTCACATTTGTATTATGATTTAAAGCTGACAGATGGCTGTCTTCTTCTGTTATAATCCAGGTGAAAAAACTTAGTAAAATGAACAGCATTTAAGGAAGACTTTGGAATGAACTGCTAAATTCAAGAGATCCAGGCTTTCTTTAAAATTAATGCCATGTGTACTCAATTCAATTCTGGACCATTGTGTTCCATGACATTCAGTTGAGACTTTTTACCATCTCTATGTGATATGCCATTTTCTGTTACTTATGATTTTCTTCAATTTAATGTAAATATTTCATAAAATGCTAGTTTGAAGTCTTCTGACCTCAATTGTCTAGCAGAAAGTTGATCTTTTCTATAAACTGATCTTGCCTAGTTGATTGTCTCTCAATTTCCAGATGAGTAGTATCATTCTGTGTAGGACCAAGTGACTTGTCCAAGATCAAAAGCTCTTAGGTTTCCTTGAAAGAATAACATCTATCAATCATCATTCATTTAGGGCCATTTTTCTTGCTAAGATGTTTTAGGTGGCATTCTGTGTCCATTTTAAGAGTTAGTTGACTAGCTACCTATTCATCTATAAGAAAGAAAATGGAAAGTCCTGATTCTTTAGGAACTTGTTAGAACTTCCTGGGCTAGACGTTTCTTCAACCAAAAGTTATAGAACTAAGAGCAGAGAGAAGCTGATTTCGAATTGTTATAATCCTGTAATATAGATAAATGAAACAAAGTACATTATGATATAAATGCATTATGCTCTGCAATTATTTTCCATTTTTACCCAGTACGTGTTGTTTATCTTATTACAGGTGTTGTGAGGATAGAATAGGATTTACTGAGCTCAGTTAATTGCTAATTCAGTACCAATAATGTAAGATTTTGCAGTGTTTTAAGATGCTTTGATCGATTGTTTAATTATATTGTACTAAAAATTATATATTCTTCCTCTACAGAGTCAGTAGCAAACACGTTCTATTTCTGAGCTATGTTGCATATCTGGAAGCTTGATAATTGCTGTTCATACTTTCTTACCAAACTGATAATGTGTTATTAATTCAGATTATAAAAAAATAACCTTCTAAATCCCTATGTTTTGTCCCAGGTTTAAAATTCTATGAGAACCAGACCACACATTCTTCTGCTCTTAGGCTGTGTTGTTTCCAGAGATGCTAACCTGTTAGTGATTAACCAAGATTAGGGTCTTGGATGCTTGTCGTTATCAGAAAGCTTCCCCTGAGGATGTCTACAGTTCAAGGAGAATTTTTCTGCATTTATATCTAGGAGTGATGTTCTAAAACCGTATTGACTTTATATAAAGACTGATATTTGTTTTGTGAATGCTTAACAATGCTGTTGTATGATTAGAGTGAAAAATTTGACCCCTAAGGGACATGGCCTGGACTTAAGATACCAGACTGTGTTCTTTTCAACCTTAATAGAGTAAGAAGTAAATTAGTATGTTTACAGTAAAAGAAGTTGTATGCTATCTCGTATCCTCAAAATAACTCTGCAAAGAAGCAGGACGCATAGTACGTATGAAAGAAATTCAGTTGCTAGCCATGTTCACTCTTGCCTTTCTGCTTCCAAAATGCATCTTTACAATATTCTCCGCGCTTTAATTTCCTGCTCTATTTCCTAATTACATTGTAAATTCTGTGAAATATTTTGATTTGTTTTGTTTTCCCATTACATATAATACTTAATGCCTTTGTCAAATGTAGAAATTGATGAATGAAAACAATTCAGTGACAGAGCTGAGGTTCAAACTCAGACCTGAATCTAAATGTCGCCTTTCCCCTCCTTTACTATAAGCACTCATCTAAACCTTTGTAAACTATTTTGAAAATAAATGATAAAAATAACAAAATAACGCATAATCATTCAGAGAGTGAAATGTTTACTGTCTTTTTAAGCCATTTTTCTCATACTTTTTTTATAATACAGAAGCTGACAAGACCCAAACTTGTAATAAGAATAGGGTAGGGGCTTCCCTGATGGCGCAGTGGTTGAGAGTCCGCCTGCCGATGCAGGGGACACGGGTTCGTGCCCCGGTCTGGGAGGATCCCACATGCCGCGGAGTGGCTGGGCCTGTGAGCCATGGCTGCTGAGCCTGCGCGTCCGAAGCCTGTGCTCTGCAACGGGAGAGGCCCAACAGTGAGAGGCCCGCGTACTGCAAAAAAACAAAAAGAATAGGGTAAACAGTTTGTACTGATTAGTAGGAATATGCGCTTGTCTCCCCACATCACCCAATCTTCTACAGGAAGCTTAAATATGGAATTTCTCGTTTCCTCTTTGCAATGCTTCTTGGAGGCCCTTGGAATTCACAGCAAATCCGTTCCTCTGACTCACATGCGATGGGGGTCATGTGTTCCCTCATCTCTGTTCACTACCTGGTTAAATCTTTCAGTCCATCACCTCTTGCTGAGTGGGTATCTCAGCCTAACTAATGTCTATGTTAATATTTACACACACACACACACAAAAACCCCGACTTATATCTAGTAGTTTATATTTCCATGAAAATAAGATGACATTTGAGAATAAGCCTAACTAAGAATGGAAGTATATTAGACATAAAAGCCAAGGAAGAATAGAATCAAATGGTAGTCTCCACTGTCTCCCTTGGGTTTATATGGTAGACATCAGTAATTAATAAAGCCACTCAGAATCCTTCTTGACACAGTGTTCTTGGCAATGCTTACCAGTTGATTAGAAGGGGCAGGCAACGCAAGAGGGAGGAGATATGGGGATATATGTATATGTATAGCTGATTCACTTTGTTATAAAGCAGAAACTAACACACCATTGTAAAGCAATTATACTCCAATAAAGATTTTTTTTTAAAAAAAAAAAAAAAAAGAAGGGGCAGGCAAATTGAAACCTATTTGCCACCTTTATTTCCGTCTCTGATATAGGTTCAGTTAAACCATAGCAAAACTATTTGCTTTCTCACCTCACCTTTATCAGAAGTTTTGGAACTAATTGTGGGGGAAATGAGTGGGAAAGAAGGTGAGATAAAACTATAGTTTGCCACCTGCTGTTAGGTAAGCACTTTGGCCACAAATTCATGTCTTTGGTGTTTTTGTTGGTTTATACATGATATTATTCTCTGTATGCTTCATTCTGGTCAGAATATTGACTTAGGAAAGAAAGTCTCAATTTATTTGCATTTGTAACATACTGCTCCAGCTCTGATGATGAGCATTTAGAGAACTGAGTTCATCAAGAGTAGTCTTTACAAGCAATGTGTATCCTAAGGCGGTCGTGAACAGCATGCATAGACCACCCTGGTGCTGAGAACAGATTATTATTGCTAGAAAGAAACTAATTCTTAAGGAAAGATGCTCAAACTGATTCCAGCCTCCCCTGCAGTCCTTTCTGGACATTCGGAGTCAATTTGGGGAAAGTTCTGTGAAGCTTAGTTTTTTGTTTTGTTTTCTTTTCTTTTGCGGTAAGCGGGCCTCTCACTGTTGTGGCCTCTCCCGCCGCGGAGCACAGGCTCCGGACGCGCAGGCCCAGCGACCATGGCTCACGGGCCAAGCCGCTCCGCGGCATGTGGAATCTTCCCGGACCAGGGCACGAACCCGTGTCCCCTGCATCGGCAGGCGGACTCTCAACCACTGCGCCACCAGGGAAGCCCAAGCTTAGAGTTTTGACAGTGTTATTCATAATTTTCAATTACCTTCACGAAGATAAGAAAAAGGAAAATGTCATTTCATTCATAAATATTTAATCATATTTAGTATGGCTCTAAATTATGGCTTTAAAAAATTTGGCAATGACTTAAAAGAATGGAAAACACTTGCATGTAGCAGTTCATATATATTTCATCTTTTGCTGTTTAAAAATATGTGGTTCTAGACAATTCTGGCAGAAACAGTTTTTTACCTAATTTTAGCTGCAAACCCTAGGCAGTGTAATCGAAGAAGGTGAAGCCTCTACAGTGACATAGTTAGTTCTTCGTGTCCTAAATTGACATGGTTGATCTACCACCATTAGTGCTTCTCCATTTAGCATTGTCATAGCCACTTGAAAAGTTTTCCGGGTTTATTTTTGTTTTTGTGTTGTTTTATGAGCTTTGTGTAAGCATGCACACATGTGCGTGTGAGTACATAGGTGCACACATGTACATTCTTTGGGGATGCAAATAGGGACTATAGTTTCCATTAAAAATGATACTGGTCTTTCCTTCTGTATGGATTTATAAACTACATGTGTATCCCCAGATCAACAACATAGAATAACCACACTCCGGGCCTTCTTTGGAATTAAGTTGGACCAGAAGTTTCTTTTATCTTTTATCGTGTGCTCCCAGAAATGTTTACTAAACCTTTACTGGTTTACATTTTGGAATTATACCCTCTGCCTTTAGTGCAAGATCCAAACTTACGAAACCTCCCAGCCTATTTGCTTTAGTAGTGCTCTAGGCATATAACCAATTAGATAACTCTGTGTTCCCTACCTCCACTGTCAATTCACTTATTTTTAAAAATATGTATATTACATTAGTAATACTTATTTCAAAAAATAATAAGAAACAAGACAGCCAAAAGAAAAAAATCAGATACAGTATTAATAATTTCAAAATGTGCCTCTTCTTTTCTCTGTCATATCCTGTATTTCTCCACCTGTGTCTTTTTACCTTTCCAGCTCTCTTTCTGTTTCTTTGTCTTTCTTCATTTTTGTCTGTCTGATTTGTTTCTTGTTCCTCTTTATGTCTCTGGATCTTCAATCCTTTGTCCTAGTCGCTCTGTTTCTGTCCTAGGACATTTTCGAATCAGAAAATAATAATAATAAGTAAAAATTATCCTTCTATAAGTTGGTGGTTAAGGCTTTGAAATCATACTGACATGGTATTGATCCTTGGCTCTGCTCATTGTATCTTTGAAAAATTCTTTCACCTACATAAGTCTTTTACTTTTGCATCAGTAGAATGTGATTGCTCTAAGGATTAAAGCAGATAAAGTGTTATTTACAGTACTTGGCATTTAGGAAATGTGAACAGTTATTCTTAGGAACATATTTGTTTGTGTTTCTTTATATACTTTCCTAATTATTTTATGATAAATTTGTAGGAAGAGAATTGCTTCATTATATGGCATGCATTTTTAAACACATATTTCCAAATTGCCCACCAGGTGGTTGGGTCTATTAATATTGCACGAGCAATTTTTGAGAATGTTCATATCCTGGCCAATGTTGTGGGCTATTATTCTTTTAAATGTTTCCTAATAGTAAATAAAGGTATTTATCGTTACTCTACTTTTATTAATAGTGAGGTCAAACTTTCTTTAAATTCTTTAGTGAATTGTATGCTCATATACTTTGCACAATTTTTCATTGAGGTGTTCAGTTTTTCTCTTATTCATGTATTAGAGCTCTTTATATATTAAGAATACTAGCTCTTTGTTATATGTGATATAAATATTTTCCCAGTTTTTTTGCTTGCTTGTAACTTAATTATGGAGTGTTTTTACTCAGGGATGTTTTAGTTGTTATCTATACAAATCATCAGTCTTTTATCATTTCTACCTTTGTAGATCTAAGTGTAGGGAAATATTTTTCTTTTCCTGAGAAACTCATATTGCTTTCCCCTTTTTGACTCTTCAGTCAAGTCTTCATTAGCATAGGTTATGAAGAGCAGGGTTCCATAGATAGTATAAAACCTTGGTTAAACATTATTATACTGAATACATGTTACAAAATGGACTACCTGCAAACTTGTTTATTAAAAGTTAAACCTAGTACTTGTGCATTTATTTGGCATTCTATGGATGCTGTCTGAAAGTCTGAACATTCTGTTAAGTAACCCAAAGTAACCCAAAACATTATAGAAATTGCTTGTTGGAAATTATGTAGAAATAGTCTGTTGTTTTTTGTTATTAGTTGTGTTTGCTTTTAAGCATCAGGACAGAGCCTTTGAAACTTTAGTCTTAGAGCAAGTGTCATTTGTTGCATAGATAAAGTAAACTCTAGAGAGTCTGCATGGTTAAGCTTAGCATTATTAATGATCTCACTTTTGTGAGCTAGTGGTGGGACACAGCTCATTCTCTTCTCTCTGTCACTTAACCTCACGGTACCATCACAGCCTTCAGAGGCCACACCCTAACGTTATTTCCATCAATTTACTTCCTGTGAGTTCAGTGTCATTATCTGGATTAAGTTAGGCCACTAGAAGATGCATCAAAGTCAACTCCTTTCAAAGAAGAATTTTACTTTCTTGGTGCAGGTTCGTTGAGGTGCGGCTCTCTCAGTATGCAGTGGTGGCATTGTCTCTTCAAGGCCACCGTGGAAGGACTTTGTCATGTCATCTTCTTCTTTCACTTATTTTATTTGGCTTAATGAACGGTATGAAGATCGAAGAGAAATGAATTATTTTTGTTCTTCATTTAAATCATAAATTATTATTTTATAGTGTAATTTGTGTAGTATCTCCCCGGCCCAATTATTAAATAATTTCACTTTTCAAAATGTAAAGCATTAAATATTTCCACCTCTGTTCAACCTATGTTTTCATTACTAGGTTGCATGTCAGATTTCAGGAGCAAGAAACAGAAGGACTAGATTGGGGTTGGGATGGGTGGGTAGAGGCTCATAGGTTGCAGAAGCGACAATGTGGCTTTTGTTGATTATTAGTGAAATTTCTAAAGATAGATACCTTATAAAATATTTTGTCTTAATTTGGGTTCATTTTAATTTCATGCATGCATATCGCATGTAACATCTATTACATTTTTTCAAACAGTCAAATTGCTCACATTTCAAACCATTTCCTCTATGCTATCACCACCGCCACCCTCTTGCTACATCAAGATTGGAGTACATGTTACTGTGAATGTCATTTTTGCTTCCCAGGAAGCTCAGACCCAGATTTACTGTTCAACTATAGCAGCTTCATAGATCCTTACTTGCATGCATATTTCTGATCCTCTTTTCTTTTTTTTTCACTCCACAAATGTGCTTTCTTGTATCCTTTGTGAAAAGAAGCAGGGTATAAATTGCCAAATTTTAAAAAATGGTTATTATGTCTATTATATACCCCCAAATTAATATCATATTTTCCTCTGCATTTACTTAATTGACCACAGCTTGGCTTATTTTTCCAATAATGAGGAAGGAATTTACCATGAGATATCCATATTTAATCAATACACATTGTGGCCAACTCTTAACCCAGTAACATGAATAGCTGTCAAGCAGGGGTTTCCAAGCAGTAATTTATTCTTCCTGCAAACCTTATTCAATGACATTACACACAAGAGGCACCCGGCTGGGCACCAACCATACAACTGTGTACACAACCACCTCTGTTCTGTGGAAGCCAGACCAAAAAAAACTGCAATACAGCATGGCAAGCGCTATGAGAGAGGTATGTGAAAGTACTGGGGTGTGGGGAGTGGGTGTCAGGGAACAGAGTTAGTAAATGTGCAGCAGTGAGAGGTGGACATAGTCAGGGACTCGGAACCAGTTCAGTGAGGCTGGTGAGACGCCATCTGAGAGGGCAAATCTCTAGAAATGGATTCACCAGGGGCTCAGTGAGGGGCTTTATTCTGAGCGCAACCATTAGAGTCTTTTAAGAAGAGGTATGCGTGATGTGCAATGTGGGGGGGTGGGGGGTGAGGTAGTCAGATTTGCATTCAGGGAGAATGCAGGACAGTGGATTACTACATTGATGTATGAGCTCTCTACAGAAGAAGATCAGAGGTCTTTAAGCACTTCCCTGTTTCTAAATCTATGATGCTTTTGTTTGCTCTTTACCACCATCTGATGAAACTAGCGGATCAATCATGGTGGTTTTACAAATTGGACATGAACTTTAGGGCTCTTTGACGCGTTTAGGGGCATGAAAGGCTTGCACCTAGGTCCGCCTCACTCTACACCCATGACCTCCCATGCCCTAACCTCTCTCCCTTGTTTGTGGGTGAGGAAGGTGGTTCAGAGAGGGCAGTGTTTTGCTAAAGCTCATATAGTTAACTGAGAAGAGCTGGGGCTAGAACACCCATCTCCTGATTCACAGGAAAGGTACGATGCCTGTGTCTCCTAATCAGAACAGACAGGATGTGAGGCGCCCAGGAGAGAAGGGAGATTAAAGGCGAAGCGCCAGGGGCGGAACACTGAGGTGCACAGTGAAGGGTTCCCCAGTGAGGCAGCCCCGAGCCAGCAGGTGACAGGGGACCAGTGACTTCTGACTGCTGTTCATTTTAGATTCTGACGCAGATATTTTCATTCATGAGCTTTATTATCATAGTCAAGCGACATAGTTTGCCTGTGAAACATCATTCATTCATCTAAAACAAATATATTCAGCTCTTATTAAGTTCCAGGGACTATGTTGAATGCTGAGGATGCAAAGGAGGGAACGTAGTCCGTTCATTTACGGAGCTCTGATGGAAGAAAGAGGCATGTAAACAAGTAAATGACAGCACAACATGGGGAGTGGAGAAACAGGTAGGAAAAATGCTTTCTGGGAGCACAGAGGACAGAGATGGTCATGGAGCCTTCAGGGGGACTCAAGTTTGGGTCTCAGTCTTTAAAGGTGCCTGAGAAATTACCAAGTAGAAGGGAGGAAGATATTCCCAAATAGAAAAACATGGTGCAAATTGCATAAATGATTTATAAATTTAAAAAAAAAGACAAATGGGATTTTTACTGTGTCTTAATATCAAGCATAAGAACAAGTATGTCCCTCTCATCTGTAATTAGGTTTTTAGGTAAATATCATTTTAAAGAGTTTAATCATTTTTATGACTTCTGAGCTCAACAGAGCTGGTATGAGGCCTGTGGCAACTTCTCTGGTTTTGCTGGCAAACAACCTCTTTTCCCAAACGTAAGCCATCCAGGCTTTAATGTGAAATACATCTGGGCATGTATTTACCTTCTTTTTCTGAAGATTAATTTAAAAATTAATTTTTCATTCGTATAGTGCTGATTTGTGAATTAAATATTTTCCACAAAATAAAATTATTTCAAAAATGTCATTGTTTTTACTGTTTCTACTTAGGTATTTATATTTTGAAAATTAAAAAGTCCAATTTTGATGAAACAATGTGAAACTCTCAAACCTTAAATGTCGTTATCTTTTTTGTTTATCTGATTTTGTGTTTCAACCCACTGCAGATGTTATTTCTGTATTTTTAAGGCAAATTACTGTATTTGAGAGAAATGTTGAACTAGGTAACATATAACTTTATAAGTAAAGGTGAAAAAAATCCGTTCTCCCATTTGCTATTTTACTTAACCTGCTCTTGGTCTTAATAGCTACTTGTTTTGGTTACCATTTACCTAGGTCGTTTATTAAGTGAAATTCCTCCCAGGTGGGATGGGCTGACTCTTGGTTGGTCACTTTTGTGATACTGCAGTGATCTGTGTTGTCCTTTGCGCTAGTAAAGCCTTGGTGATGAACCATTAAATAAAATGATCTGCCCCCAGGCCAGGGAGCTGGTCGATTGCCCAACAGTAATCCTGTACAATTAACTATCAGAGATTTGAGCACTCCAGTATTCTAAGAGAGGGAACTGCAGACACTTGGAAAAGCAGAAATGAAGATTGAACATCTGGCTAAGTTTTGGTTTGGAGATGTGTTTGGATAGTTAAATTCATTATTATAACATTTAGATATTTCAACCTTTATCTTGAGTTCTAATTTGGTTGATTTTATTCAGTTCCAAGATAAAAAGTCAAAGAACTTGTTCAGTCTTTACCAAGGATAGAAATGCTTCCTTTATAATATAGACCTCAAACCTCTTGTGGAATGAAATAGGATCTAAATAAAGTAAAAAGTACTCTCCATGAGAGACAGCTTGAAACTATCATATTAAGGCGGGAAAATGATGTAAGTGATCGATTCTTTAGTTCTTAAGATACGTTGTCCGAAGGTTATGTTGTTAAGCCATTTTTAATTACAGAAACCATAAATATTCATTTAGTACCTTGAAAATATTCTTTTGGCAATTCAAGCAATCACCTAGTCCACTAATAAGCATCTAAAGATCATATGTTTTTAGGCTGTGTTCTACAATACATATTGAGTTCATTACATAAGGAAGAACTGCCTTCTCATTTTGACTTATTTTTATTGTTTCTCCTAAGAGCTTTTTTCTTTTTTAAAAAATTTCTAAAGATGCACCTAATGTTCAGTACAATAGGTAGATATACATACTCAGAGATCAATATCTCAGCACCTTACCCGGTGAAACAGTATGTCAGGGCTTCAAACTTTTGAGTGGATACAAATTCATTTATCCATTCTTTCATTAACATTCCTTTATCGTTGAGCACCTACCATGTGCTGACATCAGTTTCGGAACTAAGGCTACAGGGTTAGACAGACGCTGACTTGCCTTTGTGGGGCTTACAGCTTGAAAGTGGAGATAAACACTTTAAAATCACATATCTGATAAATTAAGGTATGTGCTGTGAAAGAGACATGTAAACAGAGGACTTTAATCCCTTAGTCCTGGGAGCTAGGGAAAGCTTTTCTGAACCAGGACGATCACCGACAGTTCAAATTTAGTCTGGCTTTCAGTAGGAAGCCTGGGTTGACTTCCTAGGTTTAAGCAGGGGTAGTATCGTCCTAGGGGTGTTCTGAAAATCTGTGGTGATGTTGGTGATCACAGTGATAGATTTCTAAAGGCATTTCATCGTTGTGGGTCAGGTCCACTGGACCACTGCCATGTGTGAGAGCTTCTGCTTTATTTCTGAGAGCTGAGAGTCAGCTTTTCAAAGCGTCTTTTACCTCGCCTGTTAGAACTGGGGTTGCCACTGTACTTTTTACCATTTTGAGAAACTGCATCACTAATAAGAAGCCTCCTCATGAAATGTGAGTTGGCTGTGCAAGACACTTTTAACCAGGTGACTTTGTGCCTGTGAATCCACAGTGACACTATTGCTACCTATGGCTGCAAGCATATACCTCTTTCATTATACATGTGGCCATGCCTCAGCCTCTCCAAAGTGAAATGTGTATTGTTTTATTTTACATTCCTTTTGTTCTCTCTGTCTTTATACGTGTAGGTCATTATATTGAGTTGTTTAATTTCTGTGTGTAGATAGATAACATTATATGTGATTTTATTCAGTATAGTAAAGGGGACATTATAAAAAGAGAATCTTGAATCTGAAGAGATGAAAACTACTCTTTTCAACAATACATGTGTTTTAACATATAAGCAAAAGTGCTTTAGTATTCGGACTGAAAAAATCATTTGATTCTTGAACTTTGGAATGTTTCACAGATAAAGCCTGTTGAGTTTTAAATGAGACTCAGAAGCAAATGTCTCCTTTTTGACTGTTTTCTGGCCTGAGTTTTAGAGCCATCTCTTTGACTCCACACACAGAATGATGCTGAGGGAAACATGTTACAATAGATCACTTGGGAATATTTGCAGTGGGTTGTCTTGTTTGGGCTATTTAGTACTAATATGACTGGGTAGAATACTCTAAAATTGAAAGGTCATTTGAAGAAAAATTACTTACAAATAAAATCAAGATTTTTAGAATGCTTTCTTGGAGTGGGCCTACCCCTCTGGAGGACAGCCAGTAGTTCAATGAAAACACATTGAGATGCTTTACAAGAGTACTTTGTTTTAATAGATACCATCGTGAATGAGTAAGACACCATCCCACTAGTGCTACAAAGAAAGTATGACTAGTTTCTGGTCCAGAACACCCAATTACATTCTTAGTATTTATAGAGCTAGCCTCCTGGAGATTATAGGAAGTATGAAGTCAGGAGAAAAGAAGCAGATTTACCTAGAGGACAGTAATTATATCTGCATTAGACATAGGAACTTCTAGTTGACAAAACAAATATTGAAGAATACAATTGAGGATACTAGGAATATTAGGAATATATGTAATAGTAAAAGTCAGAAAATCAGATTTATAAAAATAAATTAATGTCTTCCTTGACTTTCCTATTGACTTTTTTGTGAACATCAAATGAGATAATATGTAAACAATATTTTGTAAGTTCTAAGCATTAGGTTGTTTTTGTTCACAGTCTTTCAAATATACATAATACTAGAATGTGTTAACAGGAGTTTATCAGGAGCCAGCCAGCAAGTCTGAAACATGATGAAACCAGATGTATTCATTTTTCTCAGGGATGCTATAATCACAAATTTTGATTCATCAATTCTTACACTATTTATTTGTGGAGGTTCAAATAAATATAGACAGAATCAATTTACATTTACCACCCCGGTCTCATCTTTTTGTTATCTTTTCCAAGAAGTCTAGAGTCTTCCTCCAAGATGATGCCACTTTGTAGTCATCTTTTATACTATGTCTAAAAATACATTTTCATTAGAGTATTCTCTCAAATAGAGGCAGTTTTTTTTTTTTTTTTTTTTTTTTTTTTTTTTTTTTTTTTTTCGGTACGCGGGCCTCTCACTGCTGTGGCCTCTCCCGTTGTGGAGCACAGGCTCCGGACGCGCAGACTCAGTGGCCATGGCTCACGGGCCCAGCCGCTCCGCGGTATGTGGTATCTTCCCGGACCGGGACACAAACCCTTGTCCCCTGCATCGGCAAGCGGACTCCCAACCACTGTGCCACCAGGGAAGCCCTGAAGTAGAGGCAGTTTTAAGCCTTCTACTTCTTCAACAGAATTAAAGCAATTACCACTTCCAAATAAGGTCTATGTAATAATGAACATGAGGGAAGAGATGTTTGAAGGGCAAAGGGATATTATTCTTTGTTTATTTTAATATATTTTTAATTGCAGTATAGTTTATTTACAGTGTTGTGTTTAGTTTCAGGTATACAGCAAAGTGATTCAGTTATATATATATATATATACTTTTTTAGATTATTTTTCCCTCATAGATTATTACAGAACATTCAGTATAGTTCCCAGTGCTATATAGTAGGTCCCTGTTGGTTATTTATTTTATATATAGTAGTGTGTATATGTTAATCCCAACTTCCTCAAAGGGATATTATTCTTTCTCTGGAAATAATATCACACAAGATCTGTCCTTGAAACTTTCCTGCTTAAGAGGTGCTGGATCAAAGGGTTTCTTACGACTCTTCTTTCTATCTCTCATCTTTATTAAACCTTATTTTTCTCATGGTTTTTGTTCCCTGCACCTAGATGTTGAGGATGGGCAGCCATTCTCATTATTTCCTCTTTCTTCTGTGCCTTCTTCTCTTATCAGGACCTAGGTTTTCCTACCTTTAATGTGGAGGTCCTTCTGCCGCTCCGCTCTGTCTAGTCCCACCCCCCATGAATAGGCAATTTCCAACCTATGGTTCAGAGTTTCTGGTGCCTGAGACCCTTCAGCAGTGAGAACCTTGGATGGGAGAGGTGGGTGTCTGCAGAACCATTAACATTTGATGAATAAAATCAAGAACGTGATTTATTGGTACATACAATAATGGTTGTAAATAAACGTGTTTCCAGGAGAAACTCATAAATATCATAGTTGATTGTTATTGAGGAAATGAAGTAAAAAGAGAGAAATCAAAATTTACTTTGGTTCTATCTAAGAAATACAGACTATAAGCGCTTATACAAACTGCTTAAAAGGTATGTCCAAGTACAAATGATAAGAGTAACAATCATGCATGTTATAAACTTTCTGGTTTAAAAGTGTTAATAAGGATGATTTATCATTTAAAGATCCATCTTAGCATATGGGTCATATTAATTTTTACATGTTTTATTGTAGCACCTAAACTTTATATTCGTGTTTGTAATCATCATCATTTGTTTCTTTAATTATACGGTTGATCTCAACAACATTAACAAAATGAAGGGAGTATTGGGGCATTGAGAGTGCAATAGGGGTTCTCTCATTGTATTGGTCAGATCTTATATACAGAGTTTAGGATTACATATTTTTTAAAAAAGCTATATAGAGAAATGTAAAAGGGACAAAGCTCATTAAAACACTTTACACAATTTCTCAAAGGAAATTGTCAATATCACTGATACTAATCTGGAAAGGGGATGACTAAGGAGTATTTAGTAACTTTAGTCCAAGAAATGGAGAAATTTTTTTGTTTGTTTATTTGGTTATGCTAGCCAGTTCTCTAGTTCTATAGACCAACTGGGTTTACTGTGAAATTAAGCAGAGATTATTTTCACCTTGAGATCTTCTCAGCTGTAAGTGGATAATTCAGCATTAGAACAAGCTTACCAAGGAAAGCCATGAAATCTCTATCCTTGTGGATTTTTGAAATCTTGGATGATTTAAGCAAAGACTTGAGCTGGTCAAAGACTTGAATATAGAAGAGATGCCATTTTGCTGTTTCTTTTACTGCCCATTCATATTCATATGTAGAGATGGAGATTGTTCCAAAAAGACAGAATCTCTAAATGTCCAGCCCTGTCCATTCCCACTCCAGCTGGTCCTTTCGGAGGCAATGTCAGTTTGCCTCTATTTCTGACCATTAGTTTCAGGTTGCCATTCTTTTTTTAACCTAATATCCATATTATTAAATTTTTTGACTATGTTATTGGAAGCAAAAGTCATTTCTTCCCTGCTGTGGGTTAAGCAGTACCTCACTATTGTTCCAACTTTCTGGAATTCTTCACAATAGGTTCCAGACCTAGGTTAATTAACAACTCTGTTAACACCTTCTGGAGCTCAAGTGGTTCAAATACAACCTGCTGAGACATTATTTCTTAAAAGGTGAAGGCTAATGACCCAACTTTTAGTCACCATCTCAGAGGCCAGTTTTCAATCTCATAAAAATTTTAAGTCAAGGAAGCTCAACATAGAAAGTCACGAGCTGTCATAAAATACCATTCCGGATACAGTAGGTTGGAATTGCCTGGGCACTTGGTAACCTAAAATACAAGTTAACAGTAATTCCACCTCATTTAGTTGTGTTTAAGGTACTTGATAGTTATGCTTAATAGACCATAAAAATTATACCTTAAGACACTACTTAAATACAATAATAAATCCTTGTACAAAGTTGTCCCAGAAACTGCAATTTAAAAAAATCATTATAAATGTTAACTAAACCACACATTTGTCTGTATGAAGACTTCTTGAGTATATAAAATTGTAGATGTGCCAAAATTCTTAAAAAGAATCAATTTCAGAGCATAGTTTGGTGTATGCCCCTTTTTTGGTAATTTGGGTAATAAATATTTAAAGGTAGTTTTACTCAAATATTAATATTTTATAAGTGTATGTTGATATATCTTGAATGAAATGAACTTTTCTTCTCTAATAAACAACGATAATCCCAGCAGAAATCACCTCTAAGTGACATGGGACCAAAACTGGATGACAGTGTGTTATGTAGCATGATATCAGTGTTCCTATATCATTACTGAATATCCATGAGGATAAAAGGAATTAAAATGCAAGAATATAGACTGCCACAAAAAGGGCAATAGAACAGATTATTCCCTATCTGCTGCATTGCCAGGCATAGTACTATTAGGTACCGCATACCTGTTATTTTATTTAATCTTCAAAATCAGCCCATGTAGCAGTTATTATAGCTCTTAATAAAAAGAAGAGAAATATGAAGCTTAGTGGTTAAATAATTTACTTAAGATCATACTTCTATTAATTAAAGAAGCAGCATCCAAATTTCAATCTATCCCACTTCAAAAATCCATGCTTTCATCTAGATCATAACACATCTATGGCATGACCACAGTTAAAGAGCTAAGAGAAATCAGGGAAAGCTTTCTAATGTGTCTTATATCCCTCAGTGATAGAAGAAATGGCTAGAACATAAAAAGTGTTAAAAGTATTAGACACAAATAGGGTGGAACTTTGAAAAATGATTGATTACGTGATAATAGTACTGCCGTATTTTCTAGAAATCTTGTGGAGCAAGTGTTAAAAAGGACAGGTTGAAAATTGGTCATGTAGGCCAATTGATGTCAAAAGTTTTATTCAAGTAATTGGGATTTTTATTAAGAAGCATCTTAATGTCTTAATTCTGGTTCTAGCAAATATTTTTGTGTTTCTTTTCTCCCATTTTTAATGTGATTTGGTGGTGGGAGGTTGCTGAGAGCTTAATCAAATCAACATTTTGTGTGGCCGTCTTATGACTTAACAAATTATTCAAAAGTTACTGCAACTGGGATATTTAAAGTGATGTATAGCATAACATATAAGCACATGTAACTTAAGTATATGAATAACCTTTCTTTGAGGAAATATCCAATTTTAGTTATTGCTTGAAAAGTAAAAACACTATTATTTCTGTGGCCAGGGGCTGTGGAAAATATTGAATCCTGTATTATTGATTATCAAAAATGAATATCTCATGGGATTTGTAGGCCTTACAAGGATCTATGGATTTAAGATCAGAATAGCAAATTTTCTAGTTATTTTCCCCTTTTCTCTTTTTGGTTCAGAATGGAGGTTAGCCGGTAAAATAATGCTCAGCAGAATATTTTGAGAGCAATTTATCTGAATATTGATTTATTGAAACATTTTATAATAATTCTTAAAAGTTCTTTTAGAATGTACAAAAAAGGTGTTTTTACTGCTTTTCAATTACTAGTGAAAGGAATAATTTATTATCTCAAGAAAATGGAACTTTTCCTTTCTCAAGAATGAGTCTGCAGCGTTCTATTGGTCCAGCATAGCTTGGGACCCATGCTAGCTTTTCTATTAATATAGTTTTCTTTCCCTTTCTAATATTCAGTTACTCCCAGTCAAAACCCAGCAGAAAGACAGACTCTTCAGAGAATCAGAGTTCCCTTGTTTCATTGTCTGTCTCTGTCTCTCTCATAAAGGGGTGTCTCTGTGTGTGTGTGTGTGTGTGTGTGTGTGTGTGTGTGTCTGTCTGTCTGTCTATCTGTCTCAACATGATGCAATAAATATGACACAGGCATAGGAATCAGCGTGTCCTAAGCTTGCATCTCAGTTTTATTACCAGATAGGTGACAGAGGTGTCTTCATTTCACAGGAGCTCAGTTTCCTTATCAGTAAAATGGAGATTAAATGAGGTAACATAAAAGCATCTTATTACATCCCCTTATATTTAGTCAGTGTACTTTAGTTCCAATTCCTTCCATTTTCTTAACTCTTATATTAACATTATGTTGATATTTCTGGGTTGGGACAAATTCTTTAGGTAAACCTTTGTGTTTTCTTCAGTTTTGCCCTAATGACTAGGAAACATGACTTGGGTTCTCCTGGCCGGCTGGCCTTCTTCATCCCCAGATCTCACGTGCTCTTGTTCTCCCAGCACGTCTTTGAATGCTGCTCAGTAAAATCAGCATTCATGGGTACATAAGCCTTCTTAGAGACCTACTGCAAATAGAATGGGGAGAGAAAGAGAAACAGCATCTATCAGATACCTGCACACAGCGGTCTGTGTGTTATTGTCTGACAATCTTATTAAAAATATGTGAGACAGGGCTTCCCTGGTGGTGCAGTGGTTAAGAATCCGCCTGCCAATGCAGGGGACATGGGTTCGAGCCCTGGTCCTGGACGATCCCACATGCCATGGAGCAGCTAAGCCCACGTGCCGCAACTACTGAAGCCCACGCACCTAGAGCCCATGCTCCGCAACAAGAGAAGCCACCGCAGTGAGAAGCCCGCGCACCGCAACGAAGAGTAGACCCCGCTTGCCGCAACTAGAGAAAGCCCGCGCACAGCAACAAAGACCCAACTCAGCCAAAAATAAATAAATAAGTATATGTGAGACAGTTAGCATTAGCTATACTTTACAAGAGAAATTGAGCTTTCAAGGGATTAACTTCTAAAAGACAAATAGCTATTAAGAGGTAGAGCAAAAATTGAACTTTGCGCTTTCTGTAAAACTTTGTTCTTCCAAAATACAATATTGCTATTAAAAGAGAACTACTTTTCTAAATGGAAGCACGTGGTTCGTTATTGAATCCATTTTGTAGAGAAGGATTGGACAGCCTATAGTGAACACATAGTTGGAGTAAATAAGGCATGTGTGTAAGTAAGTGTAATGAAAGAGAAAATATGTTAAACACCATGAGGGATTCAGATAAAATAATGTTTGGTTTAAAGGGAGACAAGGATATTTCTGGTTGTAGTGCTTAAGAAAGTCTTTTTTGTTGAGGTGACATTTGTTTTTGTTTATTTAATTTTTACCGAAATATAGTTGATTTACAATGTTGTGTTAGTTTCAGGTATACAGTAAAGTGAATCAGTTATACATACATATATATATATATATATATAAAAATGTATATATTATTTTTTTACATTCTCTTCCAATAACCTATAAAGGTTATTACAAGATATTGAGTACAGTTCTCTGTGCTATACAAGTAGGTCCTTGTTGGTTATCTATTTTATATGTAGTAGTGTGTATATTTTAATCCCAAACTCCTAATTTATCATTCTCCCCTCCACTTTGGTAACCATAAGTTTGTTTTCTACGTCTGTGAGTCTATTTCTGGTTTTTAAATAAGTTCATCTATATCCTCTTTTTAGATTCTGCATATAAGGCATATCATATGATATTTTTCTTTGTCTGACTTACTTCACTTAGTATGATAATCTCTAGGTCCATCCACGTTGCTGCAGATGGCATCATTTCTTATTTTTTAATGGCTGAGTAATATCCCATTGTGTGTGTATATATATATATATACCACATCTTCTTTATCCATTCATCTGTCGATGGACACTTAGGTTGCTTCCATGTCTTGCTATTGTAAATAGTGCTGCTATGAACATTGGGGTACATGTATCTTTTCAAATTATGGTTATCTCTGGATATATGTCCAGGAGTGAGATTGCTGGATCATATGATAGCTCTATTTTTAGTTTTTTAAGGAACCTCCATACTGTACTCCATAGTGGCTGTATCGTTGAGGTGACATTTGGATTTGGCTTTAAATAATGGGTGGAATTTGGATACGTAAGCACAGGAAAGTGGAAAGGATAGGAAGTGGGGAGACTATGAACAAAGGCAAATAGATAAGAGAGTAAGCTGGAGGTATTTAATAAAAAAGGTGAGCAGTTCGTTTTTTCTTGCATGTAAGGGCAAGGAATGGAATAATCAAGAAAGGAATGTGAAATTTTGAATGATATGTTAAGGATTTGGGAATTCAGTAAACACTAGGGTAGGGTGCCATTGATGGATTTTGATTACAGGATTGGCATACTATGATATAAGAATAATATTAATGGTCATAAAGAGTAATAATGCAGGCCATGATGCTAAGTGCTCACCTTGTGAGTATAGTCAAGCTATTTAGGGGATGATGACAGTAGTTCCCATGAAGTAACTAGCTTTGGTAGGGACAATGGGAGCAGAAAGTTAAGGATGAAGACTGTATTAGAACAGATAAACACTTAACAACTTACTAGATGCCCAAGGCAGGGGAAAGGAAGGTTTCTGAGGTGACACCCACATTTCTGTTTTGTATTATAATCAGAAACATAGAGGACACAAAGGAGGAGCAGAAACAGGTTTAAAAGGAAGAATAATGAACTCACGTGTGGATTGTAGCATTTGAAGGAAAGGTGGAGGTAGATTTTGGGTTGTTAGAGGCGTGATGTGAGCTTAGGAAGAAAGGTCACTGTTAGGTATCTTGATTTGTGAGTGATCTGCATCAAGGAGATAAATTAATCTATGAGAGAAATGAAATAATATAGGAGAGATTTGCTGTTGAAAGACAGAGAGAGTACAGTAAAAAAATCTATGTTGTATTAAGACAAAGAAGAAGAGATACCAAAAAAGACAAAACAGAAACAACCAGAAAGATAAGAGCTTAGAGAGCTTTCCACTGAAGTCAAAAGAAGAGATATCAAGAAAGAAAAGGTGGCCGGCAATGTCAGGTATTGCAAGGAAACCCAAGGTGATGGATAATGAGAATGATCTCTCTAAAAATCCTTACTTTTGAACATGGAGAATGAACCTGCTTTTATATTTGTGACATCATCTCGTATGCCTTGTGTACTTTTCTCTATATGAGAGGCTTTCCATTGAATCACCTTGACTTGACTCTACTTTTGGAGTCAAAGGGTCTCTTGATGTCATTCTCTTTGCAAATTATCATATACATCAGTGCATGGAGCCAAAAATCTTAAAAATTATTATTTAAATATCAGCAAATAAACCAGAAAAGTTTAATATTTTACATTGATCACATTTTCTCCTATCATCTTATTAGGTATTCTATGACTTTTTTTTTTTTTTAACTACTTCTTAACAGTATACACGTTTTTGGAATCAAAACCGTGATCAGGGCTTCCCTGGTGGCGCAGTGGTTGAGAGTCCGCCTGCCGATGCAGGGGACACGGGTTCGTGCCCCGGTCCGGGAAGATCCCATATGCTGCCCGTAAGCCATGGCCACTGAGCCTGCAGGACCGGAGCCTGTGCTCCGCAACGGGAGAGGCCACAACAGTGAGAGGCCCGCGTACCGCAAAAACAAAAACAAAAACAAAACTGTGATCAGAAACCTGTGGGTGGGGATTTCAGGCTCCTGCTGCCATCTCAGCACTGTGAGCTGAAGCTTACTTCCTCAAAATTGAGGCTGGATAGGCAAAATAAAGACCATGGCTTTTATTTTACTTATTTATTTATTTTTAATCACACTTCTGCCAGGCAAAATGGAAATTTCTAGCTTTTTCACAAGTCTTGTTAAAGCTTTCTTGGACCTGAGTTGACACAGGTTCTATTAAAAATATCACTGTTATAAAACAAATACATTTTGCTGTAAATAATCATCTCTATCTAGACATCCCACAGGTGTCTCAAATGTAGGATGTCTAAAATACAGCACATCCCTTTCTCCATCCTGGTCATGATATTGCATCTCCCATCTCTGTCCATGGCAGAATCCTCCATTCACTTGCCGTAGCTAGAAAGAAAGCAGGGAGCTATATTTAATCTTCTTTCTACTGCTCCTCACTATATTCATCCGGTCAAGAAGTACTATCAGATATTTTGTCCTGATTAACTCTTCAGTCTGTCGGGTACTCCTCTCTTGCCTGCCACTAGTTCTGCCTCCCTATTACTCTTTCTGACCATATTATTTAGCATATTGCTATGTGCTGGGCATTATTCAGGTACTGGAGATCAAACAATGAATTTGAAAGAGTCATTCCATGCCATCGTGAAGCTTTAGTCTGGTGGAGAAAACAGACACCTATCAATCAATTATATTAATATTTAATTGTCAATGGGATAAATGCTTCAAAGAAAAAATACAGAGTACAACAGGTGAAGAAATAGGGCAGGTTTCTTAAGAAAAAGAAAAGACTCTTAAGCTGAAAAACCGTGACTTAGAGGATGAATGGGAATAAGACAAAGTAGAGAAGGAAAGCATTCAAGGCTGAAGGAATTCTGGAAGCTCTACCCTTGGAATGAACCTTACTTGGAAGATCTGAAATCAGGATAGTTGGAGTAAAGTGAGCAAGTGCAGAAGATGAATGAACCCAAGCTACAGTTGGGTTGAAGCCAAATCATGCAGGGCCCTTAGGTATGAGGACCATGTACTTAATCTTCAAAGCTGAAATATATTTTAAATGAAGGGGCAATTGGTGTTAAACTGGAAGTGATCTGGAAAGGCCTGGCCATACGGTCACCTTAGAGTCATGTTAACGATTTTAGGTTTTATCCTAAGAGAAAAGGAAAACTATTGAAGGGTATTAACTTGGGGCGTGAATTTATCAGATTAGCTTCTCAAATAGCGTTTTCTTCCACCACCCCTACCTTCTCTGCCTACTTTTTCCTGTTTCATTTTCTTTCACAGCCTCTATCAAAACCTGAATTTATGTATTTATTTTTTTTAATTTCTTTTTTGCTTCTTGACTTTAGGCTCTGTGAGGGCAGGGACTTTGTTTTATTCACTGCTGCAATTCCAGTACCTAGAATAGTGCACGGCATGTAACAAATGTTTTATAAATTGTTGAATGCATGAATCAGAATCAGATTGCTTTTTCAAGGCACTTGTGGTTATTGTCTGAATTGAATAGAAGGAATAAGAGTTGATGGCCTGAGAGGTGGTAACAGGTAGGAAAGTTGACAGATGGAGAAATAAGAGGTATATTTAAGAAGGAGTGATAATTTAGAGGTAGGTGGTAAGGAAGAAGCAGCATCAAAGGTGACTTCCAGATTTCTGGAATGAACCTCTGAATTAATTTGAGGTGACACTAATGGAAACGCTTGGGGAGGGAGTATGGTGTCATGGTAAAGACTGCAGGGGTTCAGACTACTGTCTCTGTCATCGACACTATGACTTTGGGCAAACTGCTTAATTTCTGCATGCCTCGATTTCGGCATCTCTACAATGGAGGATAAGATTAGTACCTACTCTGTAGGCCACATTGTGGGGATTGAATCAAAGAATGTTCAGAAGGCATTTAGAATAGTGCCTAGTGTATAAAAAAGGACTCAGTAGAAGTTAGTGTGGGAAAGAGTAGGGGACAAGTAAAAAGGGAGAATCAGTTCAGTGTTGTAGTTTTTGAGTTTTGGTTGCCCTGAGACATCCAAGGGGATATACCAAGATGGTGTTTGTAGGAAATGAATTTCGATCCCAGAGGAGAGACCTGGGTCGTATATAGAAATTGGGAGTCACCTGAATATGATACTAAACTCTGGAAGACACAAACACGTAATGGGTAAGGGAGACTGAGACGTATCAGGAGAATTAGGGCAAAAGCCAGGAGCCAAGAGGAGGAACAGTGATGAGCTGTGCCAATACTTGTTGTTGGCCTTTGTTTTAAGGGCCATACAGCCAGACTGCTCGTCCAGTCTGCTGTGGCCGCAGTGGTCTTTATGAAACATGAAGACTAAACCCATCTCATTCCCACTTCACACCTTTCAGTGACTCCCCAAGTCACTCAGTTCTGAGTCCAGTCTCAGCCTGCCATGCAAGGTACTTCACATTCTGTCCAAATGTGCCTCTCAGGACACTTCCTAGTGCATCAGATATGCCACACTTTCTGTTACCTGTAGGCATGATACATGCTGTTCTATTCGTTTTGGCTGCCCTTCCACCTGCTGTCCACAAGGCTAACTGTGGGTGGACCTGCCAGAAGGACCTTTCATCTACTCCTGTGGAATCTCCTGTTTCTCCCCAGGGAGTGACCTTACCGCACCAGGTTTTTTGGGTTCATTTTGTTTCTCTGAGGCCACGAGTTCACTGAGGGGATACTGGCCCTCCTTCGGATCTCCAGTACCTCGTGCAACGCTTGCCGTGGTGCGCGCACTGAATGTTTGTGGAATTAAAAATGGTTAAAAAGTGTATCCACTAACTTTCCAAACTCCACATAACCATTTCACATTTACTCAGACAATCCAGAAAAAGTTTAATATAGGAAAGATCCATATTTAGAAATACTCTATCCATACTATAGTCAGATATATTCAGATAAACTAGAGGTGGGCTAAATTGGTTCATAGAGTTATTAGATGATGTTAAATGTCACAGAATTATTATCTAAATCTGTAAATAATATACTTCTTCTATAATCATATTTAGTAAGTTGGTTGAGTTCTGAGTTTAATGATTTATATGTCATACATATTTTTGTTTACATTGACTCAATTCTTAAGTGCTTACTTAATTCTAGCACTTTTACAAGTGGTTTGGAGGTGAAAAACAGTCTTCTACCTCTTGGTCTCCTCTGGGTTGATACAAAAGATATGTAAACAAAGGATGGGAGAATGGAGCCTTCATATTCTGTCACTGTTTAACCCTGGAAGATGAGTTTCATTTTAATATTTGGCTTTGAAATAATCTATGTAGGACCATTACTACACTACTTTTTAGAAAACTTGGATTTTTTTAAATGAACTAAGTAGCTAATTTGATTATCTAATTAATTTCATCTATACTTTAAATTTATATCTTTTGCTATGGATTAGAAATGACATTTAGAACTTCTATCGAGGACTAGAGGAAAATTATACCCCTCTTTTTCAGGCACATCATTTCAGGCTTAATAAGTAAAAGAGTATACTGGCAAAAAAAAAAAAATTACAGTTTTATCTGGGAGACATGACAGCATCAGCTATTCAGTCAAATCAGGAATTTTCCTATCCCTTCCAAAGCGACCCATTTTTGGACCCGAATGAATGAAAGCACTGGTTGTTTTGGCTTTCCCCACCCTAGAGTCTAGTCCAAATTCTGGGCTCAGAAGTTTCTCATCTGAGAATCATCAGATAATAATGAGTCATTATCATTATAGTGATGAGTGCTATTATGGCATTCAGGGCCCTGGGTCTGAAATGGCACATATTTGGTGGTAACGCGTTTGTTATTGTTAATCATGGCAGGTGACGATGAGATTACTGGAAAAAAATATTTTGAAGTGGTATCATATGTTCATCAGGAAGAAATGGGTGATTCTGGTAATTGAATTTGCCCAGGTTTGTAAATCTTTTTCCATCCATTTCATTCAGATTTAAAAATAGATGTTACTAAGTTCAAAGACTAATTCTAGCCGTATTGGCTGACAGAAATACATCTGTCTTGATTCACATTTACTCTATTTTATGTTTCCTGATTTTTGAGAGAATGAGTTATTCAGCTTCATTCTCATTTCTGAATATTAAATAAACCGTTTTGCTTTTGCTATTTTTTTCTGTGAAATGGAAGAATAAGAAATTATGTATGATATTTCTAAGGGACACATGCAAAATATATACTGTAAGGGAGATAACTTCCAATTATGTCAAAATAGTATACTTTCCCATAAATATCATAATTTAAATTCATGATTTTTAAAAAAGAAATATGATGTTCCTGACTTTTACATACATAATTAGATATATATGACACATATTCAGGTCTGTGTAATATTTTAGAGCTTTGAAAATTTTTTACAAGACAGTCAATTCTAAAGGATTTGTACTGGTCTAGATACTTGGTCCAAATAGCTAAAAAATTATTTTAGAGGTGTATGAAGCATACTAACAAGCTATCTAAAACTTTTGCTCTTTTACATCTACAAAATATTATCAGTGATAGTGGCAGCCGATTTTATCTAGAAACAATAAAAATATTGGCCTGATTGAAAAGATAGCAGGCAAAATTGGGTATTTCCAGCTAGAGTTCTGTGTTATAGGGTAAAGTAAATAATTTTAAAATTGATTAGCATTGCCTAAAAGGCAGAGTCACAGGCTGTGAGAATATGAATAGGTGGCTTGAATAGATAATGATGTGAAAAATGTGAGGATGTTTATATTTAAATGCAAAAATCCATGCAAGAATCCAGTGGCTAGATGAATTTGTTATTAATACTGTTCCCTAAACCACTAATGAGAAATGCTTTTTTTTTTTTTTTAAAGATTTAAGATTGTGTAAATGCTTTGTACCTAACACTGATGGAAGTAATTGGTAAACTGCTTAATCAAGTCCCACTTGGAAGTGAATGGGAACTGCAGGGTGGAAAATGTAGGCTGGGTAAGGAACCCAACAAGTCAGCAGAGCTCTCTTTACAGAAAGAAACAAAGATAGCAGTAATTAATGACCCTGACTCTGTGCCAAAAAAGCTTTCTTCTGACAACTCCAACTTAATTAAAACTTAAGACATTTCAATGGCCTCAGAAAGCCCCTGATGGGGTGAACTCTTGCAGACGCGTGAGAAAATTTTGTAAATTAAAGGAAAAGATGTGTGTTACCACTAGTGCCATGACTCTAATCCCTGACAGTCAAAGAATCTATTTAGCCCAAGCCTTTTCTTTTAACTGGCTCACACCTGCAGGCTTCCTGGCACTTCCTCTGTACCAGAGAAGGCCGTTTTTGTGTTTTACGGAAGATCAGATAATAGGAGTCTTGCTGTTCCTTTTGTTTTTGTGCATTGTTCATTAGCCTGTGAGTGTTGCAGGCACCCTTGATATGCTTGGCTTGATCCGGAGTAGAGCATTGCCTGAAAGCTTTAGGTGGTGCAACACGGGGTAAAGATGGGTTGGCGGAAAAAGTAAGGTTTTTTTTTTTTCTGTTTTTTTTTTCTTTTTTTTTTTTTTTTTAAATGTGAAAGTGGCTCAAATTAAAACTCACAGTTGATGGGGCAGCCTGAATGGCTGTGGCCTGCTGTTCTTAACAGCAGAGTGACAAGAAACGAGGTTCTGTGCGAGACAGCGCAGATTGGAGACACAGGGAAATGCGTTGTTAAATAGCCCTTGCTCCTTTTCTTGGTGCCATTTTTAATTCACTCGAATCAACAAGCATACAGATTCCTAGGAGGTATGGAAAACAGGTGTACTGTGCTGGAAAGAAAATCGCCGGGTGATTTATTTATTAATAAATATATCGAAGACTGAAATCTTAGAAATGGCATTGGTGGAATACCAATTGGGGTGAATGGGTCCTCAATTTACATGAGAAAAAAAAGGAGTTTAATTTCTCCTCCCTCCCCTCTGGAAAGTGTTTTGGTGGGTTATAATAGCAAATACCACCCTCCCTACCCCACCGTGCCGACTGGGGCACACACACTCCTGTTTCCTGTGGCCTCAGGCAGATCTGGTGGCTGGGACTTGAGAAGGTCAGTTCCTGGATTGTCGCTTCCCTCTTGGACCCGACTTGAGGCTGGTGTGTTGTGAAGGGCACAGACATGTTCCTGTTTAGATCCAGGCTTGGGTATCTTTGTAAGTGTCCATCCTAAGGAAAGAAAAGCTTGTCTCCAGGTACTCAAGAATCTCATCTTTTGACTCTTCAAGGTTTTGTTTTCGGAGGTAAATTATGCAACATTTGTTTTTGCAGGTGATGGGCCATCACTTACATGAGCTGTGCTGAGCTGCTTTTTCTGGGAATGGGGATGATCAGAAACTGAACCTTTTACAAAAATTTGGGGAATGACGCTTTAGAACAGAACATCACTTCACTCGATTTAAAAAACAAAATACGAAAACTTCTGTCCATGAGCGTTAACCAAATATAATATACGGGTCCTGTCTTTTGGTGTTTGGAAAGGCTCACCAGCTAGTTATTCTTTTCGTACTAACCATTTTCAGATGCGAAAAGCGAGGGAGGTGGGGGAGGGAAGGTAGGAATCAACATGTTTGATCCTGTGTATGAAGTTGTTGTTTGTTTGTCTGAATTTCAGAATGCTAACCCTTATCCAACCAATCTAAGACCAAATAAATACCACCTGTGCCCATTTATGTATTTTAAAAGAAGCACATAAAAATATTTTAATGAATTACTAAAACTCATAGTTTATATTGAATCACAGTTATTAATATTTCTCCTCTTCCTTGCTTTTCTTATTTTGGGAGTTTGCTTGTTTGTATGGAATTGAACCACCCCAATTAAAATGGGAGAAAAGTTTTTTTAAAAAATAAACTACTGT
>NC_083111.1:20143065-20220565 GCF_949774975.1 Lagenorhynchus albirostris
TGTACACTCTGTCTGGCTATGCTAGTACACGGCCACATGTGGACTCTATGAATTGAAAAATGTTATAAATGGGGCATCACTTACCCCTTGTTAAGAATAAGGTTTAGGAACGAAAGATGTTTTCTGTGAGAGTGAAGATTACTGGTTTCTGAATTATAGCAGTGCAGTGGAGATGAAAAGAAATAATAAATACTTTAAACCTTAAATTTTTAATCTTGTAATTTGATATGGATTCATTTTCCCTTCGTTTAAATATATTAAATTTTTATCTTTCTGTACCTCCTTAAACTTCTCCGATTTCCATTTCTCATATTGGGAAATAAAATGGGTATCTGTACAAAACATCCCAACAATATCAGACAACTTCTAATGAAGACTATTGACATTGCTGACATTTGGCATGATGTACTGCCAAAAAGGAAATTAAAAAGTACAAGCTATTATCCTAAAGACCATCTGTTTATGAAAATAGTTGACTTCACATCACTTTGTTGAGCATAAAAACAACCCCTGGTGAAGGACAGAATATGCCTTTCTCATAATCAAGAGAGTTTTATTGCTAGTTAAAATGCTCCTTTAACTTTTTCAGGGTCTCTATTGATATTAATTAAGCAGCTTCAATGCTATAAACATCTCAAGCATTAGAGTGCAAGTTACTCTTCTATACTAGGCATTGCTTTACATCTTTTCTTTTACATATATCTTGCTAGCAGAGACTAGCACCGTATTAGTAAAAGAGCACAGAAAGGCCTCTTATTCTTGCCATTGTTTGCCAGTGGGGTTGCTGATGGAAAGGCTTGTAATCATGGTTGCAATTTTGTCCTGGCCCTACAAAAATGGCATCATTTTCAAGGACTTACATAAATGATAGCATGAATCTTACGGAGATAATTATTATTAAGAACATCACTTTAACCTGAATCACCCTCCACAGAGTGCTGGAAAAGGGAGAAAGGTAATCTTTTATCAAAGGCATATTTTAATAGACACTCATCTGACTTTGGAGATGAATAGCCCTTGAAGTGTTGTTGCATGATGCATTTAAAATCAAAAGAACTTTGCTTGGTTGCCTCATGATTTTGTTTTTCCTGAACGACGGTGCTTCCAACCACAGCTTATTGAAATGCCAACCATTTGAATATAAGCTTTAGAAGAATAACACACCCTAGTGTTGTTTTCTTTTTTAAAAAAATATTGATTTTTTTTTTTTTTAAATCTCTCTTCATTCAGTGATACCGTGAAGCTAGTCTAAGACTGGGAAACATGAATGTTTTATTTTGCTGCATTCTCATGTAATGTATATAAAATATGTGTGCGCCTTAAAAGCATTATTGTATCTTTGGAAATAAGAGTAAAAGTAACATGCTTCAAAGCAGAATGTAGAATAGCCATCATTGGAAAACACCATTTAATTATTAATGAAGCCAAGATATTGCCTTGAAATGAAGATAGGCTTTAGTTTAGTTTTGTGATATCTTAAAACAAAGTAAATAATGACTTCTTTTCTCTAATCCAATTCACATGGGGCTTCCAGTTCTCAACACGGTAAATACAAATAAATATGTTAAAAATCTTAAATGAAGCAATTTGGTTATTTCCCATTTTTTTAAGCTTCACGTGTGTTTCTCATCTCTGGTTATTTTGGAAGCAGGATTACTGCCTAGCAATTTCCTCTTGTCCGTGAAAATAATGTATAGAAGGGGAAGTAATACAATGGTGTTAATCCAGCTTTTAAAAATAATCAGCTTCCTATGCATATAATATTTATGTTATTGTCTGTGCAGGAGATTCTTTTTCTAGAACCATTCTATATCTACCAAATTTCTTTTTTGACAAATGAGATTGGATTCCTAAGTCACAGCTGTGTATGCCAGTTGATGTATTGCTGTAGGATTGATAATTCATAAAAGCCCAGCACTTTTGGGGGGCTAATTTTTTTTAGGTATGATAAAATAAGGCTGCCTGATAGATTTTTTTTCATTTTTGTTATCTAAGTTTTACCAGGTTGAGACTAGTTATTGACTCAGTAAATGTAAAAAAAAAAAAAGTTGATATGCTGTCAATATTAATATAGATGTCAGCCAACACTGGTCCCTAATGTATGTAAGAGCAAGTATTTTTTACCTTGATACAGGAAGGCAGTCATGTGTGAGATTTAATATACATCCTAATCTGTCTTGTCACTGCTGTAGCCATGGGTGATGTGGTAATGCGTGGGCCGCCATTTTCTTTTTCTCCTTACACAATGGACTACATACCCATGAATGACAGTCAAGCTCCGCTCTGTAATTATTTTGAGGACAGTTAGAAACACTGCAGGGTTACCTTTAGACTTAAAGTCTTTGACTGATTTAAACATCCAAGCAACATGTAATTAACAAAAACAAGCATCCTTTAAATGTCCATTTTTAAGCATACTGAGAATTATTCTTTGAAAAAAAACATTCATGAAATATTTTTATTATATTTAAATGCAGTAAAGGAACTGAATTGGCTTGAGTACCTACTTTTCCCCAAGACTGTCCACATTTTAACAGAGTGTGCCAATGCATTTTTGAAGTAGCTTATCTTATATCCTTTTCCTTGATCAGAGTTTCTGTCATGAAAATGACAAAGTTCAACAAAATAAAATATGAAATACATAACCTACAGTTAATATCATTTAGATCTCTTCATTTCTAATAAATGTAAATATTTAAACAGTGCTACTTTTTATTCTGGGAAATATTTTATGAAATTTTAAAACCCTAAAAAGGGAGTCCAAACAGACATAATTCTTAATTATTGGGACCAAAAGTATAATTTTATTTACATAAATTATAATGTACTAGATATTTTGAACATATTCTTTCAGTGTTGTCTACAGAAGCTGAAGTAGCACTGTGTATCATCACTCTATAATGAAAATTAAAAGCAGTGGTAAAATTTGTCTGCAGATATTTGCTAGCAAATATTACCTTAGAAATAATCCCATTGGGAGAGGGAAAAAAATCCCCCTATTTTTAGAATAAATGTTATAAATTTGCCTCCCTTCTTAAGTTTCCTACAAGTGGCTCTTCTTTTCTGAGAGTAGTAATATAAAGGCTAAATTGTTACCTTATGTTTTCATTGGGTAGGTTTGTGACCACTGACAGTTATAATTTACAAAAATTACAATGATTATGGACATTAACATACTTGACGGCAGCTATTATTTTTATTTGAAATACAAAGACTTTCAGTGGGTACTAGACATTAAGATCTTGTCTATAGATGCCAAGTGAGGTGGAGAATTGTGGCAATTGTTCAAAGAGTTTAGACGAAGGTGGCGTGTTTTTTTCAATTATGTGGATAGTTCAGATGCACGTGGTTATTTAGCTTAAGTTCTCTAGTTTCCTGCTGTATGTCCTTTGCTACTTAACTGGTTATCTATTGCCAGTAAATCAATCAAGATTTTGACTCTGAATCTGAATGGGTTCACTGCGAATAAGAACGAAAGTAAATATTTGTTGGCCCTTGATTTCCTCAACTCATTTAATCCTCAGACAACTACTATGTTGCAGGTACTATTAGTATTACTATTTTATGAACAAGGAAACTGAGGCTTAGTGAGGTCAAGTCTATGGACAATTTACACAGCTCAGTTCTCCCAGTAATGTGGCTGCAGTTTGAAACACAGTCTGACTCCAGAATCCATGCTTTTAACTGTACTCTGGAAAATAATACTCTATGGGGAAAGAACAGACATTTTGAGACAAAACTTAAGAAAAAATAGAAAACATTTCCATGATAATCCCCTACTATTTGCAATCAGTGACAAAAGTTCTGTTTGTCATTCTCTTCTTCCTTTTACTCCACTCGCTATCATTCTCATCTGGGAAAACTACTAACCACATCCAGAACACTTTCATATGGATACCTGATGTGAAGTTAGACATTTACTTTTTGAGTATTTTGGATAAAGAGACCATGTGAGCTTACAGTATGTAATTCAGTGGAATTTGTTTGAGGCTATTAGCTTTGATAAGACACAAACAACTCTAGGTACTGTAATATAATAAAGAGTAGACACATCAAAGTGTCAAACTTGAAAGTGTCTATATTTTAAATGTTGTCTTCTAGAATCCATAGTGTCATGAGGTTTTGTTGTAACGTGCTAACTAAATCCTAAAAGAAAAAGCAATGTAAAAGATAATATTCTATCATTCTCCAGCTAAGTTGTTGTGCAACATGTAATAATATGATCAAAGTAAAAAAAGACAAAAAATCTGGATAATTGAGTTTCTGTGGGTGAAATTTGGGGCGAGGATCAGATTGCAATTTGAAAATTAGGAACCTCATGGCAAGAGTATGCCGTTGTTCACAGCTCTTTTGAGGGTGGGATGTTTGTTTACCATGATGAAGAAAAGCTCAAAGCATGAGATTTATTGGCAGCAAACAATTATTTCAGGATTGCTGTCATTTTCTGGGAAGATCAAATGACCAATATATTTATTCGCTGTAGATGGAGATTCAAAATCTGTTGACTCAGGGTTAGACAATCTCTTTTCTTGTAAATAGCAGAATCACTATGTATAAATACACACTCTATATCCTATATTTTAACTGTTTTGCATTGTTTTGATTCGGCAAAAATTTCATGGACTCTTAGTGGTGTTCTACTAGGTGAGAACCCAACAAAGAAATGTCTTCGTATCCCAGGAATTTACAGTTTACGGAAAAACTGTGATGAATGCGATCAAGTGTTATAAGATGGGTAAAAACAGGGCTATGAGAACTCAGACACACAGGATGAGAGAGCCTTGAAATATGGGCAGGATTTCAACAGGAGAAGAAGGAAGTGGTTGGGTAATGATACTCCAGATGAAGTAAAATATGAAAGCTCCGAGTTTGAAAACCAACGGATATGTTGGAGAGGTCAGTAGTGCAGTTTGGCTGAAACAAAGGGTACAAGATTAGGAGACAAGACTGGAAAATATGACTGACAGCATGAGTCAGGCTTAGGAAAAGATAATTAAATGATTAATAATAATGAGGAGGAGGGTATTGATGAGAGCAGAACTTTACTAAACAATCTCTATAGGCCCATCACCATTTTAAATACTTTACACAGATGAGCTCAGTTATTCCTCGCAGTAATGGTAAGCAAGTGGTACCATTATGTTCCTTATTTTACAAATCAGGATATTGAGGGCACCTGTGGCCTAAATAACCAGCCCAAGTTTACACACGTAGTAACTATCAGAGACCATGAAGACCCAAGGAGTTTGGAATTTTATTATTAAGGGAATATATCAGGTTGGACAGTAATATGGTCTTCCCTGGTTAGAAAATCTTTCTTATTTCCTTCCCAAAATGAACCACATGCTGTACTCTTCTCATATTCTTCCCTTGTGTAGTCCATATTTCCAGAAGCATCATTGCTTCTTTCTTTAACAATTCTCTGTATCTTTTTGTAGGCTAGCATTCATTCCCTCTTTCCTCATAATTGCAATATGAATTGGTATATATCCCTCATCAGTGATCTTCTCTGGCACTTGTTGTATCATACAACTTAGCACCCAATTACATATTGAATTTTATTCTTTTTTAAAAATTTTATTAAAATACAGTTGATTTACAATGTTATGTTAGTTTCAGGTGTACAGCAGAGTGATTCAGTTATACATACATGTATGTATATGTGTATTCTTTTTTAGATTATTTTGCATTATATGTTACTATGAGATATTAAGTATAGTTCCCTGTGCTATACAGTCCTTATTGGTTATCTATTTTATATGCAGTAGTGTGTATATTTTAATCCCAAACCCCTAATTTTTTTTTTTAAGATGTTGGGGGTAGGAGTTTATTAATTAATTAATTTTTCTTTTTTGCTGTGTTGGGTCTTCGTTTCTGTGTGAGGGCTTTCTCTAGTTGTGGCAAGCGGGGGCCACTCTTCATCGCGGTGCGCGGGCCTCCCACTATCACGGCCTCTCTTGTTGTGGAGCACAGGCTCCAGACGCGCAGGCTCAGTAGTTGTGGCTCACAGGCCTAGTCGTTCCGTGGCATGTGGGATCCTCCCAGACCAGGGCTCGAACCCGTGTCCCCTTCATTAGCAGGCAGATTCTTAACCACTGCGCCACCAGGGAAGCCCCCCAAACCCTTAATTTATCCCTCCCCCCGAATCTTATTCTTTGTTATTTTTTAATTAATTAATTAATTAATTTATTTTTTGCGGTACGCGGGCCTCTCACCGCTGTGGCCTCTCCCGTTGCGGAGCACAGGCTTGGGACGCACAGGCTCAGCGGCCACGGCTCACGGGCCCAGCTGCTCCGCAACATGTGGGATCTTCCCGGACCGGGGCACGAACCCGTGTCCCCTGCATCGGCAGGCGGACTCTCAACCACTGCGCCACCAGGGAAGCCCCTGATTCTTATTCTTGACCGTTAGTTTATACATTCTAGTTTTGCCTCATGGCTCTCAGTTTGGATTCCAATATCTTTGAATACGTCTCCTGCTTCTAATAAATCTTCTACAGTGTCCAATTTATAGTAGGGACTCTGGTGGATTAATGCTAATGGTTTCTGGGTTAGTTCTGCTCAGGTAGACCTTGGGCACTGAAATGCCATTTTGCGGTACTTGGAGAGATAAGACAACTAACTTAGTTGAAATTGGATTTCTTCCCAATCAGTGCTGCCCAAAGTCACTTACCAGGCAATCTATATAATACCAAATTTAATAATCTCATTTTATTATCAAGAGCCAGGTTTTTTGTTCTTTGTATACACTTAGAAAAATGAACGGTTAAATATGAGGTTCTGGGGTTTGGACCATACTGAGTAAGTTGTTTAACCTGATCATTATGACTGTGCTGCTTAATTTTTGGTTGAACTGATCAGATGGATTATTTTAGCATATTGTCAACACTGCCTTGAGGGTTAAATTGTACACTAATAAAATAATTCATGAAAACATTTATTTCATCCCAGTGTGTTATTTTGTATTCTGGAAGATTTAAGACCAAAGTATTTATTTGTCATTATGCCGGTAGACAAAGAAATCAGCTGGCTCAATATTAAGTGACTTCCATTATTGCATAGCTGTTGGCTCATGTTAGATTCAACTGACACACGATTGTAAAAGTCCTCAAAAGAGCAATCAGATGTTTTGGCCAAAATCCACTCCTGGATGAGTAGGAATTAATATCAAAGAGTGCACCAACAGACTGTTTTGACTATCTGCAAGATGGTAAACAAACATTTTGGCTAAATTCCGTCTTTTGATTATGACATAATAGAGCAATTTGAAAGAAACATTTGTATGAAGTGCTCTAATGGGGAATCATAGAACAAAATTACCAAGCATAATGAGTGAGCGTTAGATTATATCTGTGTTGTACAAAAACAATATTTTTTCAGGAAATAAACATGTGCGTATCATGGAAGGCAATTGTTTTTAGCTTCCTGCGTTAATAAAGATAACTAAATGACTGCAAAATCTCATTTTCACTTTGTGCTGTGAAGATAGTACATTTAGCATTTAACCAGTTTAAATTGATTTATACAGTCAAAGTAAGCATTTCAGGACCAACACAGATCCATGGGTCAGAATCATCTAGTTTATTCATCTCCATTAATCAAATTACTTGGATAATTACCAAATCTCCATTTCAATTTGTGGATTTGAGATCGGAATTATCTTGATTTGTTTGTGTAAGGTTTCAGAAGTTTAATTGCTATGTGATTAATGGAACTGAAAATAATGATACATTATTTTAGAAATAATAGACTGTTCCATTAGTGTCTTTGTAGCCTGTCACAGAAATATGTAAATATATGTGCATATGCATTTGGAAAAATAATTTTTCAAATTCTAATGCACAAATGCATCTTCTGAGACTTTACAGTTTACTATGTAAATAAACATTTGGATTTCACTTAGAATGTATAATATTTGCTTGACTTTGTTTCAGATTTGATTTCATATGACATGCCAGCAACTTCTGAAAGAATCTCTTCCTCATTACTATATAATTTATGTCAAAATATATGAGTTGTTCTACTGATGCCTATCTATATTTGCATATTGAGAAGCCTGGGAAACTTGTTCTGTATATCTGGATGTATTTTTATAAGTTACTTTTCTATAATTAAGTGGTTGAGAAAGTGAAATTTATAATAAAATTTGTTTAAGATTTTTATAATAATAATAATTTGTTAATTGCTACTCTGTATCAAGCACTGTGATGTACTTTATATGTCTTAACTCATTTAACTTCATCACAGAAAAATTGAGGGCAAAACTATCTTTGTTTTTCAGCCTAGCAAACAGAGGCACATATATTAAATAATCTGACAAAAGTATACAGTTGAGAAATGATAGAGCTAGAGTCTTTATCCAAAATGACTCCTGCATTCTTAACTGTTATCAAGTGTCACATAATGAATTGTTATTAAAAATGATATTATTACAAGGTTAGCAAACCAAAGTATTCAAATATTAAAAATATTACAAGATCAAGGCCATGGGAAAAATAACATTTTTCTAAAATTTTCCATATAAGGAAATGTTACCTTGAGGTAAAACTTTGATACTTAAGGTTTAGAACTAAACCACTGACAGTATTTAATTCTTTACTAATGAATCAAGTTTAGTCTTCTATAAAAGGAATAGATCTCTGTTTCCAAGTTTTGGGAACTTGTTGAACAAATATCATTAGTTATCTTTTTCTTGGCCGGCTGGTATTTTTCTGGTAATGTAAAGGACAGCCCCATTTTAAATTCAGCAGCATAATTCCCAAGCTGGAATAATTCAGTTACAGAAGCTTACTACCTTTTAGGTTCCCAGGGGCAAAGTTTGCGTTTCCATCCAGTCTCCTGT
This sequence comes from Lagenorhynchus albirostris, assembly GCF_949774975.1. Classification (NCBI taxonomy): domain Eukaryota; kingdom Metazoa; phylum Chordata; class Mammalia; order Artiodactyla; family Delphinidae; genus Lagenorhynchus; species Lagenorhynchus albirostris. Next base: position 20,151,907 of record NC_083111.1, read on the forward strand.
GAGCATAGGAGGATGGATTACTGGGGTCTTCCTTGGTTGACTAACAGCCATTCAACCAGAGAAGAATTTTTAAAGGGTCCAGGAGGCCTATGCTTTGCAGTTTTCTTTCTGGTTGTCTCTTTCATACTAGAATTCTTTGAGCAAAAATTTTCAGACAAGTTCTTCTGCTTAGTATTTTACTCCAATTTGCTAAAACAAAGACAAGTCAGAAACAAATAGAAAATTTGCTTGGTTAAAAGAAGCACAAAAGATTCCCCCACCTTCTCTTTGAGCAAAAAATGTCTTTTCCTTGCTATTCTTTGGGATATTTTTTGATCAGCCAGCTATATGTCAATTTCCAGAGTTGTGAGAATCTGACTTTATAAATTCTCCCTTCATTTTTTATACGGATCACCCCGAGCTGCTGAATGCAGCCACTTGGGGTTTCTGTGGCATACCTCCACAGCTTATGGGGTGGCCTAGAACATGAACTGTTTCAAATTAACCATTAGTCCTTATAGGTTTAAGTAAACTTGGGGGGAAAACTCTTGTCATTCTGTTTTAAAGTAGAACGTTTGGGTTCTAATATAGAAAACTGCTTAGATAAATGGGAACATTTACATATAGCTTAATAACACATTTATAAGTAATATTAGCCCTGTTTCATAATAAAGTTGAGGACAGTTTTATAGACATTTTTACTGTATTTCAATGTTGGGACAGTTCAGTCTTTGTATAAAGTACCAAACTTTTTAAGGAAGACAGGGTGGCAGAGTAAGGAAGAAAAATCATTATATGAGTACGTAGAAAACAGGATTTTAATTTCAGTCTTACTATTAACTGGGGGAAATCATCTAACATCTCAGAGATTCTATTTCCTCATCTGTAAAATGAAGGTCATGGCGTAAATTATCTCTAACCTCTATGATTTCAATGTCTACCTTTTAACCATATAATCCCTGAAACCTTTAAATCCTCAGACATAATTTTCAAATTTGAATTGTATTTTTTCAAGAGATTTTGAGACTTGGTTACAAAGGTGGCAACCTCATATATTTATTTTCCCTGGAGGAAGGTTGTAGAATCAGCTACCAATACTTCCAGAACTGGATGCTCTATGGCCAGAGCTCTGGTCCAACCTCAGCCATTCCATCATGAACAGTGATTCTGTAATGTAAGGGCAACAACAAATCTTGAAATAAAGACCATGTCAATTAATGCATGCAGGTGTGTCATTGAGGGGAGTGGGGAGAAGAAAGCAAGGAGTGGATTAATGCCAACAGACTTTACAGTTTTGAAGTAATTAGTAAGCCGTGCAGGTGTCTATTAAAACGAACTGACAATAAATCTTGGTTTGTCTTCTGAATATCGTTTTGATTTCACAAGTTCCGTGCCTCCAGGGGCAAAAGAAAAGGACTCCAAGATTAATTACCACCATGGTTTACTCCCAATAAGAAATTTAACAGTGTTCGCTTTATTTGAATTTACTATTTCTGTTATTATGAATACAACCACTAATAAAGATTACAATTTAATCTCTCTAAAACTCTCTGGACAAGATGATGCGTTTCTTGGTGAAAAGAGGGTCCGGCATAGAGTATGGTCCTTAAGCAAACAGTTCTTTGGTTTGTCAGAGGTTATTTGTCCCCGGGGTATGCCCGCTGCAGATTTCTTCTTCCCAGGATTTTAGAAGGACGAAGGATGTAACAAGGTGTCTAGGGCTCTATTATTTTCTACTGGTCCTTAAGCAGAGTAACGAATCGCAGGTAAACTTAGCCACGGAGTGACACTTCTTCTAGCTTCCCCATCTGCTCTTTTTTGACACCTCTGCCATTAACTGTCATTTTCCTTTAAATATACGCTGAATCTGAAAGGCCAGTTCTACATCACATCATTTCAGATTAGGGGCAGTTCTTTTGAGTTGAGTACTGTTTAGGTGTCAGAAAGAAGTCCCTGACCTCTCTGGAAGCACATTGCCGCGGGGCCTTAATTAGCACTGACTCCAGCTATTACTGAAGAGAGGACAAAGGAGAACACATCATTTTTCTACTTAGGAAGTTAGCGTCTGACCTAATAACTTGTCCAGACTCGCAGGACACTGTAACCACACAATAACAATGGGCATTATTCTGCTGCTTCCGCCTCGTGTGAAGCATAGAATGAGAAGGAATTATGGTTACCAACCAAGGACCATTTTAGAGTTTCTTCTGCCTTTGATTAGGGGTGAACTAGTGATTGCCTTGAAAAAAAAAAAAAAGGTGGCAGGCCTATAGATTTTCTCAAATATATGGACTTAAAATTATTTTAAATCATCCAGTATGTGCCCATGTGTTTGTGTATGTAGTGATTTGTCAAATAGATTTTTAAAGAGAGTTTTCTTACTGCAAGAACAGTTTTTAAAAGTGACATAATGTATTTTGAGATTATAAATCTCTACTTGATTTCAAATTGTAAACAGAGTGAAATCTTCACTGCAAATGTGTATCTTTTTTTTTAATGTTTTTTTTTTAACATCTTTATTGGAGTATAATTGCTTTACAATGGTATGTTAGCTTCAGCTTCACAACAAAATGAATCAGTTATATACATACATATATTCCCATATCTCTTCCCGCTTGCGTCTCCCTCCCTCCCACCCTCCCTATGCCACCCCTCCAGGCGGTCACAAAGCACCGAGCTGATCTCCCTGTGCTATGCGGCTGCTTCCCACTAGCTATTTACCTTACGTTTGGTAGTGTATATATGTCCATGCCTCTTTATCGCTTTGTCACCGTTTACCCTTCCCCCTCCCCATAACCTCAAGTCCATTCTCTAGTAAGTCTGTGTCTTTATTCCTGTTTCACCCCTAGGTTTTTCATGACATTTTTTTTTTTAATTCCATATATATGTGTTAGCATACGGTATTTGTCTCTCTCTTTCTGACTTACTTCACTCTGTATGACAGACTCTAGGTCTATCCACCTCATTACAAATAGCTCAATTTCGTCTCTTTTTATGGCTGAGTAATATTCCATTGTATATATGTGCCACATCTTCTTTATCCATTCATCCGATGATGGACACTTAGGTTGTTTCCATCTTCGGGCTATTGTAAATAGAGCTGCAATGAACATTTTGGTACATGACTCTTTTTGAATTATGGTTTTCTCAGGGTATATGCCCAGTAGTGTATCTTTAAAAAGGAGACTTGTTTTAAGAAACAGACATAGTTTTGCTTTGGGCCTTATATAATTACCACAGATGAACTTTTGGAGGCATGGTGGCTATTGTAAAAACAATTTCAGTTTATCCACCTTTTCTAGGATCAGAAAGCCTAAAACACAGTTTAGTTTAGTATATTTGCCGTTCTTGGTTGGACTTAAGAGTCCCCATGTAAAAAGACTTAAAAAGAGGTTGACCTGTAGTTTCACTGTGTTCCTGTTCCCTTCTCTTTCCTTTTCTTTTCTTTCCTTTTCTCTTTCCTTTCTTTTAAAACAATAATTTTGGTGGTAGTATCAATATGAAGATCATCGCTACTGAAGTATCAAAGACAAAGAAAAGCAATAAATAAGGAGAAATTAGGGGTGATACGAGTACACAAGACTGTGTTAATTAGGAAACCTCTTTAAAAGTCACTGTTGAAGTAATTAATGCACTTCACTTAAAATTGATCCTCTCAAATAGGAAAACTTGAACTGATACCCTTTGGAAGCTTCTTTTCCGAGTCATAAATACAACTAGCATATTAAGCATCTTGTGTTTTTACTTTAATAGAACTCTGTCCTCTATTGTAGTGATGTCTCTGTTACTTCTATTAGAAACACAGCATTTCTAATGTTTAAGGCTCAGCTATAAATATTTACCTGGGACTGAAGTTGGCATGGAAAGATCCCAATTTAAGCACTTCTATTAATTTTAATAATCATTTCTTGAATTGGAAATAATTTTGCACCACTGTAGCTAGAAGTTTAGAATGTTCTGCAATGATAAAGGATAAATATATGTATTCTCAAATTCTCAACTGAAAATATAGAGTTTTTTGTCGTACTTGCAGCATAGGCTGGTTTTATGTCAGACTCTGTTCTCTGAAGAGGTTTCCATACTTCTTACATGTAAGAAGAAGTTCTCACATACAGAATCTAAGAAAATGTGCTTTGGAGAATTCTTCTTTATATGTGGCCACAGATTTCTCCTGCTGCATGGTCCTTAGAACACATGAACAGTGATGAGATCAATACAATAAACTCTATATACCCTAGATGATAAAACCAAACTGGAAAAATGTTATCATAGGAGACCATGATTGTTCCCTTTCGTTAGTCTTAACACTCCCCAGTTTCTTTAGAACCAAATTTCTAGTGTAAGCTAAGTATCAAACCATCTACTGAGAATTAAATGTAAATTTGTAGTTCTAGTTAAAGAGAATGTTTTATAAATACATTTTATGTGATTGTGTAATGAGCAAAAAAGAAAGAAATCCTACCAAACTTCTTCAACTCTTATTAAAATGGAAAGAGCTGGAGAAAGCTGCTGGTCTGTCATTCTTCCTCTTTAGTGGACAAATCAAGCCTGTCCCGAGTTGAAGCCCATCTCCGTAGACATTTTCACAATCCTGCTGTTGCTGGCCCAGCTGTCAGGCTGCTAAGAGAGACTCAAGTGCAAACTAGCCTTCTCCTCCCCGCCAGTCACATCAGCAGTGCCTTCAAGTCTGAGGAAAAAGGGAACACAAGACGCATCCCAGCTGTTCAGCGCATCATCCACTGTAATTATACCTGATAATAGAAGAACAGATTATTAAATACAAATCGGTGAAAATCTGAGTTTGGAAAATAATCTCTTCCTTTCATTTGACAATGTAGAAAAAAGTAAAAGTAGCAACCAAAGAAAAGAAAAATGGTTAATTTTAGGCCTTCTTGATCTTCACAACAAAAGTAATTCAACTATTTAAATAAGTACTGGTTAATGCCTTTTTTAAAATAAGTATTAACAGCTTTAATTATTATTGGCATTTTTTTCTTATTACGTTTTTTTTTTAAATTTTATTTTATATTGGACTATAGTTGATTTACAATGTTGTGTTAGTTTCAGATGTACAGCAAAGTGATGCAGTTACATACACATATATCTATGCTTTTTCAAATTCTTTTCCCACCTAGGTTATTACAGAATGTTGAGCAGAGTTCCCTGTGCTATACACAGGTCCTTGTTGGTTATCTATTTTAAATACAGTAGTGTGTATATTGTCAATCCCAAACTCCCAATTGATCCCTCCCCCCCCACCCCAGTTACTGCCTTTCAAATTACCCCAGGTTGTCTAACTTTTGTTTTGTCAGTTTTAAAGGGTTTTGTTCAATTTTTATGGAATACACACTAAGGACTAGTCTAAGTATCATTGTGAAAACTGATAAAACCGACCCTTTCATCGCAGGTATAGAGACTTTAGAAAAGGAGGGATTCAAAGAATTGGGTGATGGGTTGGGAAGGGTCCTCTAGGGTTTTCCCCGCATGAAGCAGGAGATAAATGTTAATTTACACAAAGGATATTTGGGAATGCTTGTGGAATTATAAAAGTCTGGCAGCCTAAATTCTAAAGGTAAGGCAGGATAGGCAAGCATATCAACTGACTTGAGAGGAAAGATTATATCGGGAAATAATGAAAATGATTTTGAAAACTATAGAGCTTTTATAGAAATTACATCACTTTAGATTACATAATTGAATATTACATACATATTATATTTATAGAAATTACATCATTTAACCGTACAGAAGACATAGCTGATCTATATATATGTGTGTGTGTGTGTCTGTGTGTGTGTATACTTAATACAAATTGGGGTTTTTTCACTATAGTATAACTTCAAGGAAGTTCATTTTCCGGAATACTCTCTAGTGTAACAATAAAATCTGTATTTTTGATCCTTTATTATAGACATATTGTCCAATAGGGATCAAGCTTTATCCTTGGGGTTGTCAAAGGTATGGCAGGATTTGCTTTGCATTTTTAATTCCCACGGCACCCCCTGCTTTCAGCTGGGCTTTGGGCTGACGAAGATGCACAGCAACACTGTTTAAACAAATAGACCATCATCCTTCAGTGGTTGAGTGCTGCCTGGAAGAACTAGAGCCAACTGTAATTGTCTAACCACACTACCCCAGAGAGTTTCAAAACCAGACCGCTGGGTAGATCTGAAATCCTAAAGTGTCCAATTTCTTATTTGTAACTTTTCAAAGAAGAGTAACTGCCACGCCTACTGATAATGTTTCTGTAACTAGGAAGGGAAAGAGTAGACTGTTTTACCACACTGTAAAGCATTATGAATATACAGGGGTTTTTTTTCCCCTCGTCTTCTGATTTCTCTTCCGACCCATTTTCTTCTTATGACTCCCCGCTCTGGTTCATTGAATGATTTTTAATAAAAGCTAATATTTTCCAGGTATAGGCAATGTGTGATTCTGTCTTGATAACACTGGGCAAAAAAGATTGAGTTGCCTCTCATTTAAAGTGGCCGGATCTAGGAACGTTTCATGAGGCAGCAGCAACCAGAAACCACTCTGACCACAGCATTTCTACCTTTTGGGCAGGCACCAAGAGATTAGCCAGGCCAACTGTTTTTGTCACCTGTTCAATCCCTCTGTGTCTTCGGAACGTGGCTTGTTCTAGGAGGAGTGTCAGTGGTTGTACACAATTTGCTCAGGTCTGGGAATTGAACACCGACTCTGTTGGGCCTAATGCATGAATTTGAAAATGGCTTTTTTTCCATAAACAGTGTTAAGATTTCTAAAGACATCTAAAGAATAGTATTGATCTCTCTGATAAACAGGCATTTTTAGAAAACCGCTGATAAACCTAAAATGGGCCTCCATTTATATAACCATAAGATCATGACATAAACAATCCAGAATCTGGAAGTGCATCATGAACATGAAGCTCCTGTTCTACACTGGGGACTCGACTGGGTTTTCCATAATATTATGGGATAAAGATGGCAGATGTACCACTCTCATTGTATAGGTCATAATCTTAGTGTTTGTGTCTGTCCGTGAGGAGTATATTTTCTCAAAACTACAGATTAGTTTTAAGAATCACCTAGTCTTAAACAATATTTAGTCAGCCTTTTTACTTACTTTAATCAACTTGTTCTGCAAGAAGGTATGGAATTGATAGCTGCTATTGATTGGAGGTAGCATTACCTAATCTTCACTAAATGTAAGAAGCTTTTCAGATTTAGAAAGGTGGCAGAAAATGTCTAGTAATGATGCTGCTGGGAATTTAAGCTCAATACTGTGGTCAGTGTAAAAGTGATGTAACCATAAGAGGTATTTTATTATAAACCTGTCGGTTTTACTAAACGTTGGCCTGGTATATTTGTGGAGGTGTGTGCGTGTGTGTGCGTGTGTGTGTGCGTGCACGCGTGCACGTGCATGCATGATTACTGTATTTAGCAGATGTTTCCATATTTTATCATTTAAAATGTTATCAGTAACAATTTCTATTAATAATGGTGTTGCCGTTTTTGTATGATAGGAAGCAAGCATTGCAACTTTAAAAAATTTACAGATAAAAGAGACCATAGTACCATAAAACAGAAAGAAAATTGCATTAGGAATTCAATACAGAAGAAGGGTACACGAAATCATTACTAAAACAGATATAAACGTGACCTTCACTGTGGTTCAGTAATTATCCTGGTCCACACGATGGTGTATGTATCATGATTTTCCTTTTTTCTCTTTGTTTTCATTTTTATCTGGGTACTTCACTGGTGAGTAATTGCTAAAGGGAACCCATTATGCAAGGCAAGCATTCAGTTTGAAAGTGAATTTGCTTGTGGCTGTTGCCACATTTGAACCTCACTAATGTATGTAAATTAAAAACTCTGGTATTCGGAATTGTTCCTGTTTGAAATAAAAACAGAATCTGATCATTACAATCTGCAAGCCAGGTATTATCACTGGACTAGTGAGCCGCTGATGATAAATTGTACTGAATAGCTTGTGGATAGAATATTTTATCTCCCTTCTCTATCACACAGCACTGCATAAAATAAGAATGATTCATCAAGCATGAGAGCTGCCGGTTTATGAAATTCATTGCTCACGGCAAGTGTATTTTTTTTAAATTAAAAGACAAAGCAACTCACAAGGGTTATTTAGTAATCAGTGTAAATTACTTCTAGGTATAAACCTTGGTGGAAAGGAATTAAAAATACATTTGCTGTACAGGAAGCATTATTGCAATCGGGGATATAATTTGACTCCTTCCCATCTAAGAGCCTTATTTTGACCACATTTGATTTGGATGCCACCTTCTTTTTTTCACATCAAAATTGCATAATCCATCGTAATGGAATCATACATCGATTCAGACAGTGTCAAACTCAGAGCAGAAGCATTTGCATCACCCACCCCCTGATATCCTTTCGCCTGCAGAGTGTATTTTGTTTATTCAAAAGGACATATAAAGAGGAGAGGCACAGTATAAAGTCATCTTTCTTTCATATTTACAATAAGAATGTTTCATTTCTTCTTGTGTATTGATGTCCCAAGGCAATGTTCCAAATGAAAAGATAATAACTTATGAAGAAGTGTCAAAAACTAATTAAGTTTGGTAACTTGTTTTCACCTCGAACAGGGTATATTTTTCATCACACTGTCCAGTCCCATGCTGAGATTCTTGCTAACATTATCACATGCCAGTAACACCAAGTCTCTGTGGTGCCTCTCCTTCTGTCATTATTTTCAGCATCAATTAATTTTCTTCTGACCTCGCCTTTAGAGAACGTAGCCGAGAATTATCAGCACATGCTTTGCAGTCTATTTTGAAGGCATTAGGCCACTGTGTGCATTCAAAAATGGAGTCAGCCAAACATTATATTTTCTCACCTGTAGGGTTGCCTAGTAACCGGAATTAAGGATTTTCACCGAGCCTTCAAGACAAATAAACAGGACTGGGAGGCAGGTTGACCCAGGTGGGAGAGTCAGACCTATTGATGGAGATGAGAATTTCGAAGGAGCCAGTAGAAAACAAAGATCCTTATTAACATTCAATGTGGAAACAGTTTCCATAACTAAATAAATCTGTTTCACTTGGCTAAGAGAACACTCAGGGACAGGATCCTCTCTCACACATTGTCAAGTGTTTATTAAGCCGGGTTTTGACCCTCCCTCTTATTTCTCTCTCTCTTTTAGGCCTAGAGTGTAGCATATCTGTTTCTTTAATGAAGTATTGATTATTTGGGGGAAATATGAAAACACCACCTAGAAATGCTTCATTGTCGTGGTGTGAATAGGGTGCAGGAAGCGTCTTCTGGCCTTGTTCTAGGGACTGCCTAATTAGACCCACTGCCTCTGGACCTCCAGGGTTCACGGCTTTCACAGGATCATCACAAGAAATGAAATTGCTGGTTTGGTGTGTGGCTCAAAGAGAAAACCAAAAAGAGAAAGATTAGTGTGCTGTAGAGGTGGGGATTGTGCTTTGTAACGCTGTTTGTCCTTGACACGTTGGATTCCTTCAGACAGAGAGTGTGTGTGGGGGGCGGGGAGGGGCCAAGGAGTGGGGAGACGGGCACTTTCTCCCGAAAGGTACCAAGTGAAGGAGTCGCACCATTAGGACGTTGCTACATGCCAACGGTCCTCTGCAAATGATGGTGTCAGGCCACAGAGGGGCTGAGGGAGGCAGGAGTGACATTCACCGCAGCAAGATGGAAATAAACGCCCTGTTTGATAAGAGAAAACAGACAATTTATGTCCACCCTGAAGAGTTACCAGCCAGTGAGCCATTCCTATGGCTCAAGTGCGGCATTTGCATTTTGATGGGATGTTATCAAGTAATTAATGCACCAGTCAGGATTTATTACCTCAGGAGCCAACTGAAAGGTTCATTACAAAATCGGTTTCACTGGAAGATAGGCATTTCCTCAGAGTTAGCTTTTGACATGTTGTTCCTTGCTCTCCCTACCCGTGGCAGCCATGGTAGAAGGCCAGTGAGGTGAAATTCATTGCTTAATAAGGGCATTCACTTTGGGTATTCTTGTGATAATAAATGTATACATCAAGGCCGCACTGCCTTGTCAGTTTAATTGCTTCTTGTGCTCCTTAACAAGCCAATCTTAATCAGTCTGGACCACGTTATGAATAATTTAGGGATCAGCAGACTTCACGCTTAATAAGATGTACTCGATTATAAAACTTAAGTGCACTGTTTATAGAAAGCATGCAAAACACTTTAAGTTTTTATTAGCAGCAAGGAAAAAACAAGCAGTGAGTTATTCTAACATTTGCAGTTTGCGAGCAACAGCTGTGTTTCTTAATGCCGTAACCCCCTCCACTTTTGTCGACGGCCACAGTTCGGCCTCTTGAGCCTTCTAAGCCTCGGTGAGACATAATGGGAAATTTGAGCCGGCTATGAGATTAAAGCTCCGAATCGATGGCCAACCAGCAATTGTCATTTTAGAAAACATTCTTTTATCTTTTTAAATGCAAAACAGACCTTATTTTAAAACAGTTTCCGATGGCCGAAATTACCTTTGTGGTCGTCTGGCTGTGGAGCACACAAGAATTTCTAACCCCACCGACTCTGGAGAAGGGTCCCTGAGCCTTCTAACTTTCCTTGAACAAAATAAAAATGTAAAAAGTCTCCTTTCTCTCACACTGCATTTGTCATTTAGCAAACTGACTTCCGGGGATGGTCAGGCAAGACGTCGTTTAGGGTTCAAATCCAACAAAAAAGGTTTAGCTTGAAAAAGGAAGGGCAGTCATGTATAAAACTAGAAGAACGAACAGCTCTCCATAAGGTTATTAAGACTTCTGCCTTTCATAAATAGTGTTGGATTGAAAGGGACCGTTGAACCTTATTGTTTTAAAAGAAGTCTTTGAACTCCATTTTACCTCCACTTTTGTGGGCTGTAAGTCCCCCATCGAGGAATGCATCATCCTGTTTATGACATCTAATAAAGGTCTATCACAAGCATTAGAACCAGGTGCTTCAACGATTTTCTCTTCTGCTCCTAGCCTATTGTTCCCTTCGAACCGAAACAGAAAGGATTCCATTTGGGCCAGCTTCATTTTCAGCACTTTTATCTGAATCAAGACCCATCCTAATAACTACGTACTTTCACTTGGCATTGCTGCACATAATAAAACAAAGGTGCGTGTGGGAGCCTGCGTGTGAGTATACTCACACTGAAGGAACAAGGGCCGACACGTTTATATATTGGGGAAAAAAATATATATTCATGGGTAGTCATTTGCTGAGGCATTAAAAGTTTATGGTTGAAAAGGAATTGATGAAGCCAAAATATGCGTGGCAGTAAATGAAAAACAACTTCCAACCTATTTCTCCACCTAGAGCTGGACCATCATACTCCTTTGTTCTTGTGCAGGTTAATAGAGATTGAGGAGATGGGCAGAGGAAAAGCAGTGCAATTTTCTGCTATTTAAGCTTGGCGAAATGGCACTCTTCAGGAAGCAGGAAAAAGTATGAAAGCATAATAGGCATTTTAAAAGTAGAAGTCCCTATAGCTGCTTGAGGGATTCTCAGATTTAGGCATGCATAGAATCGAGAATGAGATAATCAGCATTGTGAAATTGAAACCTGTCTGCTGCCTGCTGCCCGTTCTTCCCTCTTTCAGTGGAGTGATTTGTAACACTCATCTTCTGCAGGCAAGGCAGCCTTCAAGATTATCCAGAACTGTCAATAGTAATTGCCAAAGTATTTTATTACCTACAGAAAATCAAAGGAATTTTATAACCAACAGTTATCAAGTTTCAATACACGGTATGAAGAGAGCAATTTTAGTTGGAATACAATCGTGTTTGGCTAGCTTTAATGTTCTGGAGACAATTCCTGTGCAACCAACTACAACACTCACTGTATTTAAGCTAGAGGCAAGAATACACATATGTACTTGTAGCATAAAAAAAAATTACATAATGCCTACAAGTTTCTGCAAGCAAGTGGTTTTTAATTGCCATATAAACTCTGCCTTAGCTAATTACTTCTGAAAAGAAAGCGTGTTCTGTGAAACTCAAGATGACATTTGAAGTTCTGCCATTAAAGAGATATGGCTTAACTGGGGCATTCTCTATATGATATGGTACAAAGTGTGTCTTTGAGTTAGAAAGCATGACTTTACCAACTTTGGGATTAAATTGAGTGGTTACAGAGTTCATCACAGTATATACACAGGGGGCTTTCACTGTATGTTGAATTCAAGATTATCAGCTTCAGGCTTCAGAGTTCTTTTTATACCATAGGGACAGCCAATTTCAGAGAGGTATTTGTTTTCTGAGAGTCAAAATAATGTTTTCAAAAGAAATATAAAATGGAGCTACAGCTCCCACAAACTTACTAGTACATTCACACTGGCATGTAAATACCTTTAATAGATATGAGAAAATATTGAGAAATGCTTTGTGTCTACTGGTACTTATTTAGCTTTGAGGTCCTAGACCACAGGGCAAGGCCAGAGAAGGCTTTTGTATCCTTTCAGTGGCTCTGAGACCGAAAGTGTGATTATTTTCTATGATAGCACATTTCTTTGCTAATTCCTGCCAGCGCACTTGAGCTGTTTACCAACAGTAAACGATATCCATTTAATTGTAAAGACACAAATTACTTTAAAATATTTATGAGCAAGGGAAATTCCTCTGTGGGGTACTGAAACAAAAATTCAGACTTTTCTTTTGGAAGACTATGAAACAATGTGTGTGTGTGTGTGTGTGTGTGTGTGTGTGTGTGTGTGTCTGTGTGTATTCAGGCAGTGGAGTGGAGTGGGAAGGATCACGTGGTGAAACGTGAAATGTCATGTTTAAAAATTAGTATTAAATTTTTTTAAAGTAATCTAGCCAGGACTTTAATATTTATCCTTATAATATGCAGTTGTACAGCTAAGGTAACTATACTTTGAAAATAGTTGTTTATATTAATTATTCCTAGTTGGTCCCCAAATAGGACTTATTTTTTTTTTTTTTTGTAAAGTGTGAATCATGGTCCAGAGGTGACTTCTTAAGAGTAAGGGAAGGTAACAGAGTAAGTTATGTCATCAAAATATTCAGGGTATATGTCTCTCCTCAGCTGGGTTACTGCTAAAAAAGTATAAAGGAGCTCTAATGATTGCACACTTATTTTTATCTTTTTTAGTTTGGGAAACATTTGATTTAAAATATACTGTAATTTCAGAACCTGTAGTCAATATAAAGAGGAAAAATAAACAAGACTCTTATAAATACACACCCCAAATCATTAGAATTATCTTTGCCCCGTTATGTTTCATTTCATTTAAAAAACTCATTTTGACAACACACCAATGAAAATATAGTAAGCCATTTGTATGAAGAAGCAAATAAAGTATATTTTACATTCATATTATCATTATGCAAAGTTGATTTACATCCAATTTAGAAATAGTTCTGTTGTAATATTTGATCATAATTTCGGATTCAGAATTTTTGCACTAAGCCCAGTAGTTTTTTTTAAATGTCTGAAAAAATACTCATCTCAAAATGAAACGAGGCATCTGAGATGGTTTCCCTTTGTTTCTAATATGTTTCCAAAATATTAGAAAATATTCAAATGCCTTATTCATGCCAGGATAAAATATTATTTCATGAAAGGAAGGCTGTAGCTGTGTAAAGTCATGATTGATTTAACATCAGGTAATTTGTGAAGTTATGAAACTAATAGAAGCAACATAGGTAAAGCGGTCAAACCTTTTTCACCCTAGAGTTGAGTGTAACACAATGCACCAGATTTAGTTTTTAAAGTAGGAATCATTTTAATTTGTAATTCAAAAACTGTATATGGCAATGCCTATTTCATAACTTTCGGATTTCTAATCAGAGAGGAACTCGAATAGCTAAATATCTGTTGAATATTTTTAAAGATAGGAGGCCTAAACTATTAAGGAATCAAAGTTTTTAGTGAGTAACAAAAATAGCAGGAAAGGAATACTTCCATTTAAAACAAATTACCCTTCTGGACTCAATAGACAAATCCACTTCCTGAAGAAAAGAAAAAAAAAATAACATTTTCATTGGCTTTTTCAAACATATGCCTTTAAAAAGGAAACCTGAGTTTCCAGAAATTGGCCCTGGCTTTACGAAAGCACTCTGGCGGCAGGGAAACTTTTCCAAGTGTAGTTTATTAACATGGAAAAGAGAAATTAATTAATTATGTTTGTTGATTTGGGGTTACCTTTAAATATTTATTTATTTAACCAGTCCACTGCTAGGTTTAAAGTCGGATTAGGTGAGGTGAGAGGTCAGGGAGAAATTCCACAGCTGCATTCATGGAGAATGGTCCCCCCTCCTTGCCTCAGGAGCCCAGGAAAGTGAGCTGTTGGTATGCTGTTCACTCCCTTGGTCAGATCGAAGCCCGGCTCAATAGCATGAAACTAGCCCCCATTTGAGAGATTTGTCTTACAAAACCCTGAAAACTGCTCTGAACATGCATACATTGATTTTGTGGCTGGAATCTCCCGAGCTTTGATGAAAAGGAAGCCTCCACACGCAGGTGAAAGGGGGTTACCTCTTCGATATTAAAAAGAGGAGATTAAGGATTTCTGGTCGACTAAGGCTGAACTAATCAGTGGCGTGCAAGGGTATAAAAGCAGGCCTGGTGCCTGACACCCCTGATTTTCTGTGCTTGAGCAAGGAGTTCAAAATCCCTCCTGTAACCTGCTAGGTGGTGTAATTTACCATTATTCCATTTTGCACAGTTAATCAAATGGCACATGGCAGGTGACCAAATTTGTTTCCCATATTTTACAGAAGGTAGTTACTGACTTTATTAAGGGACATTCACTTCGGTTATAATATTGAAAATGAAGATGTTTTAAAGGATAAAGGAAAAAATGTCTAAAGGAACTCAGATCATGAAAGACTACCTATTTTAATAGTCACTGAAGATATATAGCCATTCTGTGTTTTTGATACAAACTCTATTACATTTACTTCCATGAAGATAGAAATAAGTGATTTCCTAAATTTCTGGCTTTTCTTTCCCTACTGAACAAGAATTATCATTTGAGTTGAGCAGAGGATACTAGGCATTTGTCCTTGGTATGAACCTTGCTTACACTTTTTTTTCTCTAGTCAAAGATTACGTGCAACTTTACTCTTTAAAAAAAAAAAAAATCAGAGGATTACAGTGTCCTTAGATAGTTTGCACACATCACTTCTCAGCAGGGAATTCCAGAATGAAATGAATGCACCTCTACTACAAGAGAACAATTTTACACCCTGTAGCACTAATTCCTGTAATTATTTGTGTCCGTCTTAGCCATGGTTTGAGTAAAGTGATATGAAACCTTTCTGAAATGATGGTGTAAGTAAGCCTTTAGCGGGGGAAGAACAGGTTTAAATAAACTAAGCATGCTGCGAGGCTGCATATACTGTAAAATATCTGAAAATGTAACAAATGTATCTAGAATCCAGTCTTATCAACCATGTCTTTGATCTATTGTAAAAAAATACAATAATGATCCTGAAACAAGCAGTACAGAGGCAGATCAAGCTGGATAAGAGAATTTCAGAAATTAGATAACACTCATTTTCCATCATTTATAGGAACCACTTGGTTTGCCTTTTAGGCATATGTTGTCTGCACTGTCTAATGACTCACCCAGCATGGCTCATCATCTTCAAGCAGATCTACTTTTCTATTACTGTTAAATTACAACATCCCACTCAAATAACATGTAGTGTGATCATCTGTAAGACAAGATTCCTAGCTCCAAACTATTTAATGTCTTATGTCATTAAGATGATAACGAGTGTGAATGTAGGGGAAAAATGAGATGGCCCTATGGAATTCCTGGGGTCTGACCAGTGAACTATATAGGTGCAGACTCAGTGTTATTTCACGGAAGTAGTCCAATGCCTGCTGTGAGAATGGTATATTCCATGAGTCTTGGTTATAGAGAAAATAGGATTAGTGACAAAGAAAAAAAAAATCTTAGGGAACAAATTTTTAGGAGACGTATAGCTGGCTGAGGTGATGATAATTTATTTTATAGGACAGACCAGACATTTTAGTTAGGTCCACCAAACAGATATTTGAGTTAGTTCTAGACTTCCTTTATCATAATATAATTGGCAGTTTGTAGCTTTCATGGGCTGGAAAGAACTCAACTTTTAATAATTTTTGTTACATGGATTTATGGCTTGAATCTTAAAATATTTGTTTCTAGGTTCATCTCCCACTACCCCCCAGAGTTCTTAAAGAGAGTTTCTATACTGGGGTTAAAGACAAACCTTTTTTTTTTTCCCCCTTGTAAGCCGATCCGTACAGATGCCTTTTTACCTCTTTGATGTGATAAGGAAGTGTTAAATCAAAGTGAATCCCCTATTCGGGGCACCTTGGGACTGAATAGTGCTTAAGCCAATTGTTACTACTCCTGGGTGTTTAGACAGAGAAGCACACATCTCTCTCTGCAGATCAGAGAGGACCTTGACAGGCCCCCTCTGCCACCTGCTATCACTTAATTAGTATCATCATCTGATTTCTAGTTGGAATAATGACATCATGCACGTTTTAGTTAAGTGTAATCACCATAATGTATGACAAATTATGTTACATCAGTATTATGCGGTTAAACTATTGAGAAGGTTTTTTGTTTTGTTTTGTTTTGTATTTGAGCATTTGGATCCCTATTTCATTTTCACCCATTCCAAATATTTCTTACAAGTTCAGAGCAAATCTAAAAATATAATTGGTGGAGCATAACTGTTATAGACTTGGTACACAGAAAGAGCTACAGGCTAATCTTTGAAATGACTGAAAATATATTTTGTAAACATAGTGGATATTATCACAGAAGGAAGATGAACTGCACGTGTAAAGGTAATTAAAAAATCTGTTCTGTACAAGTGGAGTTAGATTGGCTGTTCTGTCTCTCTTACCAGGAAATATGTCAGTAAATGAGTTGGGGGGTTCTGTTTGAAATAGCTTCTTTCTGGTACAGATAGCTCTGCACAGTGAAGAATGTGAGAAAGAGATCAATGGGCTGTAGGAAACGTGTCGTCGAAACCAAAAAGAACACCTATCGTTTTGAATTCCTGAAAAAGAGTAACACTGCCACACATAATATTACAATCAAGGTTGTTGGAGACTCAGCTCTGTTAAGATGACATTCCCTGTGGAGATCATTCGGTTTTGTTTTTCTGATAGAATATTAGAAATTGTAGTAAAGGATTTACCATCAGTGCCCTCCTCTGTATCCAGAATTCCCCTTCAGAGGCAATAAAAATACAAAAATAGATGAATAATTCTGGTTTTTAAATCCATGGATAAATGTTTTGATCTATGCATTTTAAATTTATTTGTCCATTTTATATGCTACTGTTTGATTTTTATGTCAGTTTTATTTTCATGAAAACCCTGATAAAAATAAATTATCAAATGTAATAAATGGCAAATTATCCAAAAAATACAGCACAACCTAGTGTGATTTTCCTTGCAATACTGTTGAATAAATATGGCCTTAAACACACATATACAGTATTTCCAATGGGAAATGCAATTATTGTCTTTAAAAAATTCTATAAATTGTGTTCTTAGCTGCCATTGGTTATAATATAACCAGGATATGCAAGTTAGTGATCTTGTGAGTCAATAGAAGCCAATAGAGCTTTTACTAGTCAATTGTTCAAAGATTTCGTTTCCACAATTGCACAACGCAAAATGTGCCATATCGAAACCCCTGGCTCGGAAAAATAGCCCCTTAAAAGGCTTCCGTTTCTAATAATCACCCCCATCATCTACACAGTCTTCCTTCCATAATACTAAAATAAAACAATTTTAAAAGTGTAAGGTTGACTTACCTTTTTCCTATATCTTTTTAAATTTCTATCCTTTCTTTGTGTTGTTTTGCGCATTCCTACATCTTGCAGTGTGGTACACTGCAAAGACCTAGTAAGCGAGTTAAAGGCTGATGACGCTAACGAATCCCAGCGCAAATGACTGAATCGATAGGAAACCAGCCACTGCTGTTTAAGTGTATCGATAAATGTACCTTTATTTTCTCTTGAATGGATAAGTGTCGCAGTTAAGAGTCCTATGGATCTCTTAATTGAAAGTTAATTTTAAATCAATAAAGTGAGTCATTTAAATATTGATTGGCCCTTTCTACACGAATTGTTAGCTGATTTTTTTTTTGCAACAACTTTGTTTAAATGCAATCAATAGCCCACAATCAGTATGTTCTATAAAAAATTGACAGATGTTCCCAAAATGCCTGCTAGGCATATTCTTATCTGTTTACATATGCAGCAAAGCTATTTCAGTCCTTCTCACACCTACCTGGATGGTTACAACTCCAGGAACCTCTCTCTCTCTCTCTCTCTCTCTCTCTCTCTCTCTCTCTCTCACACACACACACACACACACACACACACACACGCCGCACAGCACACATCCCTCCCTTGTTTTCCTAAATATTACAGTTGTTTGTTCTGTTACATTTAGTCTCTTATCTACTGCCCCTTAATCTTTCATTTATATCTCCAAAGGCTTGAAATGAAAAAAATCATCTGATATCATACTTATCAGGACCAGATCACTCAAACATCTCAGTGATTGATTGCAATTTGAAAAGAAAGCAGTATTGTACACCCATAGAAATGTAAAGACATTTGGAGATAGTCTTTCGGACTCATGTCATAATACATTAGTAATATTGCTTGAAAAAAAATCATCTTCTAATGAAATAAAATATTCTTGCCTGTGTGAACATGTTTATTAAGCACAAGGCTAGCAAGTACTTTTAATATACGTAGCTTCCCTTACACATCATCTCTTTAGCATAACAGCAAATAGCCATGCTCTTTTTCCTTTCAAATTAACAAAGAGAGCAGCCAAGTTAAAAGAATACAAACTGTATTACATGAAATTCATCTTGATTAACCTAATAAAGTAAACTAAGGTACTTGTAGCTTTCAGCATATCAGCAAATATGAATGTCTCGTTCATAGCTTCCTATGAACCATTCAACGATTGCCTGAGAAATAGCCTGCTACATTGTAGAGCCGTCATCAGCACCCCTTTCCATAAAGAGGTTCATTTTGAACAGGACTCCTAACAACAGTCTAATACATTTATGAGACCACTAATTGAAGGTGCAAGGCTTTGATTTTTTTTCCTTCTGAAACCTACATGTGTGAAAATAGCACTTATTAATAATTGTTCTTTTGAATTAGAAAGGAATGAAATTAATAATTTAAAAATTAAAAAATATAAAATTAAGAATAGAGTTTTTACTGTAGCATACAGTTTTTGTGTGTGTGGGTTTAGTGATGTCAGCTAATACGAAATAACCCTAAGTTAACTTATGGTGTTACACTGACTGATATTTGACCAAAATGTAAAAATATACCATAATTGTATTTTGGTTCTAAAAGCTTAATCAAAATGAAAGTCCTGCCCTGAGACTTCTAATATCAATAAAAATGATAGAAATGAAAATAATAATTTTTCATCCTCCACCCTTTAGGAAGATTAAAAATTCCCAACCTAAAGTGTAAATATTCAAAGGGGTAGCTGATCTGAAAGCTTCAGTTGTGATACTAATTTTAACTTTTAGTTGTTAGTGTAAACTCTTTCAATTGTTCTGCAAACCCGCTTTTCTTTAATCTTACATTATTGTCCTCTTACTACAACATCTCAGAAGTCATCCCATTCCATTTTCAGTGTCAGGGAAGCTATGTCAAAAGGGTCGATTGCACAAAAATGGTGGGGTATCATTAGTTCATATGCATACGAGTTCAGCCTGTGAAGATGCTACGTCTGGGATCAGCCTTAAGATGTGACTGATAGCTCTTATTCGTCTGATAGAGCTGGCCAGGGAAATAGAGCTACAGCTGGTTACTTCATTAGGTCCCCTCATTGATTGAACCCTGCTGAAGTGATGCAGCAGGCTCCTCAGATAACTGCTGGTAATAGAACAAAATGAATTCTTATCACAGAGATTGGAAAGGCCATTAACCCTGGCCTCCAATGCTTTTCAGAGGTCACAGACAGGAAGCCAAGCGGTGACTGGGAAAACTGTTTTCTGTCTAACTACAGGTCACGTTAGAAGGGTGTGTGTTACTTTTTTACCCTTCGGCTTCTGTATGGACGAAACTGCTATACTGGCAGATGTTAATAATCAGCTGTAAATAAATATTGGAACCAGAGAAGAAAAACGAGAAAGCACAGGAATTTATTTCAATAAATATTTAATAAAAGAACAATTGTTCCTGTGATATTTACTGCCAGTTCTGCTGTAGTTTTAAAACTAATACTTTTTCATATAAATTGGAAAGAGAAATACATAGAGGCACGTTAAAAAGGAAATTTAATATGGTTTTATATAAAAATATTTCCTTCCTTCCTTTCCATCCTTCAGAGATGGAGATTATAATTGCTTCTTGCTGCCTGGCTTCCTCTCTTAGCTAGAAAGCCACCACCAGGCCATCTCTGAGTGAGCACGACACTGTTTGCCTTTCACCTGGTTGAAAGGAGTATATATCTAAGGAACAGTCCTATAATTTACATTTAATGCAACCTTTCAATTGACCAAGAGCCCACAACCTCAGCCCCCATCTCACAGCTGAGGACTTTCCCACATTTGTCAAGTCTCTGCCACTCCAGGATCAACCAGAAGGACTCATCCATTTAATGCCCGAGCAGCACATGACAGTTTTTCTGCCTCTGTGACAAGAGGCATCCTAGAGCAGCCTCTGTGTTTTCACATGTTTCGCCTGAAATGCAAAACTTTTACAGATTAGGAAATTTTAGTGAAGGATACAACCCATAGAAAGAAATGGGGCAATTTTTTCTGTTGTTACTAATGTGCATTATTTGCCTGTGTATGAATACACAAAGATGGACTAAAGACTATTTTTAACAATATGTTGGTGGCTTCTAGACTTACGACTGTGATTTAATTTCAGTGTCTGTGGTTGCCTGGTATTTTCTGTTGGAGCCAACCTTTCACTAGGAGTTGGTTTATTTAAATGTAATTGGGTCCTGTGGATGGAAAAAAAACTACCGATTTTATGTCTTTGGAGACCCACCCAGACATTTGGTTTGGCCCTCCATACATAAATAATAACAAGAAGGTGTATGCTGTCATTGCCTTGCTGGAAACACCAGAAGTGGTTTGGCAGGACAGAACCAAAACAGATTACCCCGGGTAAACATAGAATCAGATGATTTTCTGCACTAGGTTGTATATATGTATACATAGATATGCATAGTTTTATATTGTATTTTGGAATCTTTGTAGACTATAAGAACAGAGGGGAAAAAACAGTGGATGTTAAGAACTCACTAACTTTAAAGTAATGGAAAAGCTTAATTTTATGAGTTAATTTTTTTTTAGCCTGAGCTTATGTTTGAGTCAAATATCATCAGAATCATGTTGAAAGTTGCATTAAGTAAACAATATTGAAGGCAGCAACTTCTAAAGTAAAAATTAAGTTCTGTTGCACGTTTGCCTGTTGGTTTTTGGTGTAACACTTTTCAATTTAGTATTTGTTGTATGAGTTAATAAATATGCCTTAAAATCTAATTAAGTAAATGCTTTCACTTATCTCATTTATCAAGAATGTTAGATTCTGTTGCAGATGTTTCAGGGAATGACACAGAGGCCTGGAATTTCAGCTTGTGATACCTGGGGTGAAACTCATGAAAGTTCTAGTCTTGTAATTAGTTACTTGTGCACTATGAACCTTAGTGGGAACTCTGAGTTCAGTTCATATTGTCTAATAAAGAACAGGCATTCTTTTTCTTTGTTGAGTTTCATTCTAAGAATGGTTGATAAACTTATGTTTTTAATTCTTCATAGTAAGTAGTGTTGGGTGATGTTAAGTCAAATTTAAAAAACAAAATATACTTTGGAGGAAAATAATAGTGGTATTTTTACTATCATCCATATGAGGTAAAATAGTCAGAAATATTTATTTCACGTGTACCTTCAAAACTCTATAATATTTTAAGCATTATCTTCCTTTTTTAACTGGAATGAGTTGAAGAAAGGAAAGCATTGTATATTGAGGTTCCATATGGATTGTAGGGAAATGAATGAATTAGTGACACACAGTATTTGAACTAATGTGTTTTTCTCTCCAATGTACTGTATAATTTACAATTGTAGGCAAAACATTGTTGTGTTGTTGCTGTTTTTTAAAATTATTTGATGGCATTCAATCTAATTTTCCCAAGAACCAGCTAAGCTTTACTGACATATTTGCAAATAGCAATTATTATTATGAACGCTGAAGGCAAAGATGGTGCTTGTGGGGCAAAGATTATGTACTGTAATGATGTTTGAAAGTTTCAGTTTTTAAACTGCCCCATGGCCTTTCTCAGCATCTTTTAACACCCTCAGGATCATGTACAGATAAAAGTAAACATTTTTAAAATAAGTTTACTGTCAAGTTTTTTTTTGGTATGGTTTTTGTGTTTTATAAGAAAAGTCTTGACTTCCAGATTCATTGAGGGGGAGGAAAAAAACACTGCTTTGCTTCTTCACTACCTGGAGATGATTTGAAATGAATATTATAAGGTTTCAATCTACTCTATTTCTTGATTTTACCAAACTTTTCTAAAGCATTTTGTTCCCTCAGTAAAGTCTCATGGCAGATCTTTTTGTTTTGATTGAGAATATTTACAAGTTTTTTAGAGAAAAAAAAAAAGGAACATCACCAAAGTTCGTAAGCCAAAAATATCAACATCTTTCAGAGTTTTCATACTTAGGTATTTCAGTGACGAAATTTGCGGTTGAATTGGAGAATTAAAAAGGATGTCTGGAAATCAACTTCATTTGAAAACCTAGTTTAATTGTTTAATCTTTCCTTCTTCATAAAGTTTGGTTTTCAAATCAAAAATTTCCCCACTTTTTGTAGAATACATATTAAATTTTATGAAGTTGCTTTGCATATCATTTTAATGCCTTCTTGAAAATGTTATTTTTCCAGAGCTCAAATTTTCAAAATTATGCCTAATATTAGCCATAATACAGAAACATTGGACATTCTCCTGGTTAACCTACATGCTCTAGGTGACCTTTGTTAGTTATTGTTATTCATGCTATACTTAATCAACTGTATTCTACATAAGGATTTAGTTAAGTGTTTGGAGAGATCCGTTACACTTCTAGGCTACTGGAGTAAGGTTTCTTGCCAATATGTAAGCATATGACTCTAAAACATTTGATTATTTTAGTTTAAAAATTCAGCTAATTTCTTTTAGACTTTATATAGTAGAAAAATGGAATCAATTTTTCTTTTGAAGAGTTCTGTTTTGTTTTTACCTCAGTGATCGGCTAATTTGTCTTTATGTAAACATGTCTGTGTGGTTTGGCATTATCCTTTTTGTTTTGATCCTACTCACACAGAGTAAGTGACCACATCATTGGGAAATAGGTGGCATAAGTCAGTGCCCACCGAATGCTCAGTGTGCTGTACAGACCACATTCAGTTCATTTGGGGTTCAGTCTCTATTTGAATTAGTATTCTTTTCAAAGATTTTGATTGGGAACATACAATTGTTTATTTATTTATTTGGTTGCACCAGGTCTTACTTATGACAGGCGGGCTCCTTAGTTGCGGCTCGCCAGCTCCTTAATCGTGGCATACGAACTCTTAGTTGCGGCACGCATGTAGGATCTAGTTCCCTGACCAGGAATCAAACCTGGGCCCCCTGCATTGGGGAGCGCAGAGTCCCAACCACTGAACCACCAGGGAAGTCCCCATACAATTGTTCTTTACTCATATTATTCTTCTATAACATTGTCTTTTAAAAATATATATATATATGGGGCTTCCCTGGTGGCGCAGTGGTTGAGAGTCCGCCTGCCAATGCAGGAGACACAGGTTCGTGCCCCGGTCCGGGAAGATCCCACATGCCACGGAGCGGCTAGGCCCGTGAGCCATGGCCGCTGAGCCTACGCATCCGGAGCCTGTGCTCCGCAACGGGAGAGGCCACAACAGTGAGAGGCCCGCGTACTGCAAAAAAAAACCAAAACAAAAAACAAAAATTATATATATGTTCTTTTTTCAGATTCTTTTCCATTATAGGTTATTACAAGATATTGAGTATAGTTCCTTGTGCTATAAAGTAGGACCTTGTTGTTTATCTATTTTATGTATTGTAGTTTGTATCTGCTAATCCCAAACATCTAATTTATCCCTCCACCCACTTTTACCTTTTGGTAACCATAAGTTTGTTTCCTATGTCTGTGAGTCTATTTCTGTTTTGTAAATAAGTTCACGTGTATCATTTTTTTAGATTCCACATATAAGTGATATCATATGATATTTGTCTTTCTCTGTCTGACTTACTTCACTTAATACGATAATCTCTGATAAACATTGTCTTTAATAATTACTAAAAACAAAAAAAGAAACTAAAAAGTTATGACTGTCTCAATTAGATGACCAAACCCTTGGTTTCTTGGCAAACAAAAACGTTTTACATTAATGCAACAAAAGGGAATGGAGATTACATTTTTAAGAGTTATGTAACACCACAAAAGAGCTTATCCGGGTTATTTGTGCACAGCTTATTAACCTGGGCTCCATGGGCCTAGGAATTCCATGCTCCCTTGTAATTGCCTGTGGAATTATCCATATGTGCATTTTTGTAGGAAGGCGGTCCATAGCTTCCACTAGATTATTAATATTCCTCAACCAGAAATGCTGAATCTAAGAACACTGAAAGAAAACTAGTGACACATAGTTTGAGTTATACTTAAAAATTATATTTCTAAAGACAGAGCCACTCTCTGGTACTGCTGTGTTTATTGCTCTCTCTGAAAGCCCACTCCACTAATCTGACCACGTACACACTAGGTAGGATGGGTGCCTCTCAGGCATCCTGGCTGCATAGACGGACTTCCTTTTCCCCAGTGCAAGCTGCTAACTTAAGAACTTCCAGGGACATCGTATTTTTGAAGAAACCAGAGTTAGGAAACCAGAGTTTTCCTAAATCAACTTATTAGAAGTAGTATACAGAGTCACCTTTGTTCTTCGGTTCCTTGAGGTTTTGAGCACTCAGTCAAAACAAATCCACTTCAGTGATTTTGAAAAATGGGCAACTGAGAAAGAGGGTAGAGAGGGGCTAGGAAATGATGAATCTGGTTCCTCTTAGAAGAAAGGAAAGGAAAGAAATAAAGGAAGAAAGAAAGGAAAGCAGAAAAGCATAGAGTTAAACATAAAGCAGAGTAGTTTGAAATAAGAGTGAACAAGAAGGTTATAAGATGTATATCTTAGCAACAGAGTGAGGGAAGATTCTTTGGAGTATGGTTAGTGTATAGAGTAAGAGCGCTTGAGATGGTGAATGTGAATATACTTGGAAAAGAATTAAGGGTTATGTGAATATAAAGGACCAAAGGGCTAGTCATGTGAAAGGGAACGTGAAAAGAGAGGGCTGTAAATATCAACACACAAATAACATATTTAGGTAAAGGTGAATTATTGTCCAATCTTATGAGATCTTCTCCTCGGCCTTGTAGCAAGTACTTGTGAGTTGACAAAAGTAAGTGCAGATGTTCAAATCATAGGAAAGCCAAAGGGGTCCTTAAAACTCAGGTAGGTCCCACCCACCATCTTCCAGCTGAGGGAACTCAGCAGTTTCAGGACTTAGGGTTACAAAGCTAATCCGTAGCACAACCCAAGCTTCTGATTCCCAATTGAATGTCACTGTACTTATCTTTATCGTAGTCTGCTGTTTACGTAGGTTGAAGGAGAGATTTTATCTATTTATTTTCAATTAATTTTTATTGGAGTATAGTTGATTTACAATGTTGTGTTAGTTTCTGCTGTACAGAAAAGTGAATTTTGCTATACAGAGTATTGAGATGATTGAATATTGAGTAGAGTTCCCTGTGCTATACAGTAGGTTCTTATTAGTTATCTATTTTATATATAGTAGTGTGCATATGTCCATCCCAGTCTCCGAATTTATCCCTCCCGCCCTCTTTCCCTCTTGGGATGTAGGTTGAAGGGAAGATTTTAAAAGCTGGTCATTTTCCTTGTCTTATTGTTTGTCTATAAAATGTTTCTCCAAAACAGAAAAAAAAAATATTGAAATGACATGTTACAGAATAAGATACGTATTGCATTAATGCTTCATTCTCCCACAGAGTTCACTGTTCTGTGTTGTTTTGTGTCAAGAATACCTGACTCCTACCGCCAGCAGGTCACTTCCCACATTGTAGTGTTTTTTCTACTTTGTCTCCTTCTCCATATTCAAGTTCCTTGAAAGCACCAGAGGTTGTTTTCATCTTAGTATCTACTCGCCAAATATGGCCCTTGTCACCTAGTGTGCGCTCAGTGAATGTGTGTTAATTTGAATGTCTTTTTATGCTGTGAAGAAAAATTGGGTGTCTAAATCTATCACTATTTCTAGTCCTTAAAGCACTTTGTTATTGTTACACATTTCCAGTGAGATGTAAACAAACAGTTTGAGAAAGGACAAATAAGGGGTTTAGGCAAATTAGGGTAGATTAGGAAGCAACAAAAAACGTTCAGCTAAAGTTAAATGAAACAGCAGGGGGCCAAATGATGCTTTACAGATAGAATATTGTAGGTCATTAGAGCTTCATAGGCAAATGTTTTCAGTTTAAGGGCTATAAAATATTTTTTTTTTTTTTTTTTTTTTTTTTGCTGTACGCGGGCCTCTCACTGTTGTGGCCTCTCTCATTGCGGAGCACAGGCTCCGGACGCGCAGGCTCAGAGGCCATGGCTCACGGGCCCAGCCGCTCCGCGGCGTGTGGGATCTTCCCGGACCGGGGCACGAACTCGCGTCCCCTGCATCGGCAGGCGAACTCTCAACCACTGCGCCACCAGGGAAGCTCTGTAAAATAAATTTTAACTGCAATTTCCTCACTTAAAAAAATTCCTCTTAAAGGAACAAAAAGAGAAAAATGGAGAAAGTACTGTTGATATTTGCTCGTGGGTTTTACTTTTTTTTTTTTCCTTAAGCTTGATTCAAAGCAGTCTTTTCACACTCAGTCTTCTTTCCATTTACAGAAATGACATTGACCCTTTGAAGACATTTTCTTGTCCAAACCATCATAGTTTATAAAATTAAAAGTCAAGTTGACAGTCTGTCTCAGCCCTCAGCCAGATCTTCCTTGACCATCGTTCTCAAGGGATGTGTGGGGAGGTGATTTTATTGCCATTTTGCAATAATTGTATACTCTGATTTCATTCTCTAGAGCTTTTGTTTCAAGCAAGAATGTGCTTGAACTTCAAAGGATTAAATGCATATGACTTACATATTCACCAGGCAGTCACAAGAAGACACTAGTGAAAGAAAAACAGCGGAGGGGAACTTGTTTCTACAATGTTGTAACAGTTGTACGTGAGAAGGAAAAGAAGAAAGATTGCTCACAAAGCTGGCATATGCCTCAAAGAACTTTTCTCCCCCTTTAGCCTCTTTCTGTAAGATTTTTAACTCTTTTCCCTTTGAGAGAGAATACCAAATACTTGCCCTTAAGTGTAGCAAATGCTTGATGAATTAATTGGAGTCAGAATCAGAATGAAGTGAAGAAAAAGATTCTTCTTCTTTGCTGCCATTATTGATTATAGAACCCCCTAGAGAGGAATCCACTGGACATCAGCTCTGGGCGTAGCAGCTGGCCTGGGGTTGTGAGAGACAAAAGAATGAAAGTTCCCTGCCCTCAAGGAGTTTAGAAGCTGCCTGGAAGACAAAATCAATATACTTGACACAATAAGTCATGTAAACCATCAAAGTTTAAGGAACTTCTCCAAGTTCAGGACTGTTCAAAGGAGCATTGGATCTGTGGGGTTTGTTATGGTGAGTGGAATATTAGGACATGAAGAATGTGTAGGATTGGGAATGTGAGATAGAGTCTTATTTGTTTGGTTCTGCATCTGTTTATTTGCCTGTTTATTTATTTAGGCATGGCCCTTACAGTTGAGAAGGGAGATGATGTGATTCAGACATAGGGATGAAAGAAAATTGACAAGATTTTGTTGAGAAGCAAGAAACTAAACTGAGTGCCTAATAATGACCATTTAGGAGAAAGTGGCAAAAAATAAGTAGATAGTTGAGACTATGGAAGGCTTTGGAAGCTGAGCAAAGTTTAGATTTGATGAGGCAGAAAATAAGAAGACACTAAAGCTTTCGAGTGTGAGAATGACATCACTGCAGAGGTGTTTTAGGGAAGCATGATGTAGCAGCCATGTGTCAGAGGGATAACGTTGGGAGGACCTAGAGGCAGAAGCTCCTTCAAGGTCAGTCACTGTGGTGGACACATTAGGGGGCTGTTACTGAGAGAATTGTAGGTAAATGGAAAAGCATGTGAGAAACAAATCCACAGAGCAAACTTACTGACTAAATACAAGCAATCAAAGAGTCAAAGATTTCACTATAAGTTCCCAAGCTTGGCTCAGACTTAAGTGGGCAGGGGGAGTGAAAAGCAGGGGTCTGATAGTGAGGCATGACCCTGCCCCCTTTCAAACATAACTCTTTAAACAACCAGTGCAAAGCAGAAATAATGTGTTTATAAGTTGTTGTTTTTTTTAACTAACAAAAACATTGTCATTTTTCATCATGATTTTTTAGAGGCTTTTGTAGTTTAATGAAACCATGTTAGAGGCTATTTTATTTATAATATTTAGAGGTTATACTTATATTAGCCTGTTAATGTCATTTATGCTAAATAAGTATTGAAGAAATCTTTTATGGAATGTGGAACAATGTAAGTCCAGGACAGTTTTTTATCTGAATAAAAAAGATTGATTAAAATAAAATATCTAGAAATTGTTCTATTGTACTTCCATAAGGTGACTATCAGAGTTGCATATAGTAAGTATTCAATAAATACTCATTGAACCCATGAATGAAAACAATCCCAGAACTAGGTCATGAGGTGAACTGTACATAAGGTGAAATGAAACATTCATGGGAGTTGACATTTTTGTTGGAGATCCATCTGGAGAAGTTCGTTGGTTCCTATTTACAAGACTTTTAGCAAGACAGGATTGCCACTATGTGTTTGCAGAAGGAAGGAAAACAAAGTGCTCCAACACCAATCCATAAATACCCTGCAACCCTTTCAGGGACACCACAGAGGAGACGGGGGGTGGGGGGTGGGAGAGGGTTGAATTGGAACAAATGAAAATTGATTCCATTTGGCTTTGCCCTGTTACATTCTAATTTTGTGACTATAAAGAGATACTTCTCAACAATTCATAGTGTAGCTGCAAAAAAGCAGACACAGATCTGCAAATTAGAGGTCTGTTTTCTTTATTCTGGAAAGGGTTCTAGAGTATTTGGGGCGATAGAGTTCTGTTGCCTCTTGAGGACAGATTGTGAAGATCGGGGTAAAGAAATGTATAGTGTATAGAAAAGCTAGAAAATATTAGCCATAACAAAGATGAAATTCATTCCCATATTACTTATTTTATTGGGTCAAACATATATGGCTATCCTTTCTACATCCTTAAAAATATCAATGTTAAAATCCTCAAAAGGGAATTCTACATTTGGCTCAAATTACTTACCACATTAAAGATGTTTTCATTTATAGTTTGTAGAAGTGAGATAAAAGAAAAAGTTATTTTTATTTTTTTACCACGAGATTCCTCCCCCTCCTTCCCCCAACATACCTTTTATTTTTTTAAGGTGACCATATTTATGGCTTTTTGTTTATTTTGCCCCTTCGTGTATTTGAATTCTGGTCATCATTTGTGAATAGTCCACACGTATTAAAGTTCACTTTTCCTGTTTGCCATTATCATGTATTTTAGAATAGCGATATCTTTAAATTTTTGCAGAATTATGTTTTGGTTTGTTTTAATCATAAGATGTTTACGATAATTTGGTTTTAGTTTATACATCACCTTTTCCATTAGTAATGATCATGAGTTACTTCATCTACTTAGCCATGACAACAAACTTAATGGACCAAGTCATCATACATTTCTGAGATATTTTCATCACCTTGTACCAAAATCCTAAAATTCATCTGCTATGTGCATCACATGTAAGTTTGTTTGATCAAACTTAGAAAGATTATGAAAAATACAATGTGATAGTATTGCCATAAAACTTAATCTAAGCGTTTAATAGGAGACCGTTTATGTTCTGCAAGGTTTTCATTTTTGTTGATAATAATTTTATTGCTTACATGGCCTCCATAGTATCTACAAGGAAAAAGTAGTGGTCCTGGCTCATAGCTAGATAGGATTACTGGTCAAATCTTTACTCAGCAAAAATGGTTTCTGTCATTGGGTATCACAAAAAAGGACAATAGGAATATTTTATATGCTAAAACAAAATGGCTTTTGCTATCTGGCCGTCTTTTCTAGTCCCTCTTTTACAACATTCTCATTCATTTTGACACCTCTTTACTCTCCTCTGTAACTTTGTACTCCCCCAACTCTCATCCCCAACTTTTGGCATGATCGTGACAGCCTCCAGCTTCTATGAGGTTAAGTTCTAACCTAACTTCCATTGACTTGCGTGATCATTTGACTTCTATCCCCGTTCACACTTGCTTCAGAAATCCACACCCATCTGGATGCTATGAGATCCATCATCTGACACTTGTCACTGCCTCACTGTCTTCTGCATCATTAATTTTCCCTCACCACTAGCTCATCACCATCCTCATACTGACATTCTCTACATCACTCTACATAAAAAACAAAAACAAAAACAAAAACCCTCCCATGTGGGCTTCCTTGGTGGTGCAGTGGTTGAGAGTCCACCTGCCGATGCAGGGGACACGGGTTCTCTCCCCAGTCCGGGAAGATCCCACATGCCGCGGAGCGGCTGGGCCCGTGAGCCATGGCCGCTGAGCCTGCGCGTCCGGAGCCTGTGCTCCGCAGCGGGAGAGGCCACAACAGTGAGAGGGCCGCGTACCGCAAAAAAAAAAAAAAAAAAAAAAAAAAAAAAAAAAAAAAAAAAACCCTCCCGTGATGCCCCAGCCACCTCCGCATGCTGTCCCATTTCTCTGATCCTTTTTACAGCAAAACGCCTCAGAGAATCGTCTGCTCTTGACTCCTCCAATTCATCCATCTTCATTCTCTCTTATACCCACGTTCAGGGGGCATTTGCCTTCACCACTCCTCAAAAGAAGCTCTGGTCAAAGACTCTAAGCACCCATTCTTCGGCGAACATCATGGTCAATTCCTAATTCTCATCTGACCAACCAGCAACTTTTAACAAGTTCACCTCTCCCTTCTTTTTGAAATGGCTCTTTCATGAGGCTTCCATACCCCATTCTCTCTGGATCTTCTACTGCATGGACTGGTCTTGCTCAGTCTTCTTCACTGGTTTCTTCTTATTTGAGGAGGGGGTAGTGTGACTATTCCACCCCCGTTCAGGCAATAAGGTGGCAGCATTCCTATAGGAATTTAAAAACAGTAATAAAACTGACTAAAGTTTAGCCTGCTTGATTATTATTTTTACCACGCACTGGCAATTCTAAATAATGTCAAAGATAAAGTGCTTTGCCCTGCTGGAGTGGACTGCTCACAGCATCCCCTCCTTTGATGTGTCCTGTGTAAGCGTGTATCCTGGGTTCAGTCATGTACCCTCATGTATCCTCTAGGTGATATTATTCAATCTCATCTCAAGGACTTAAATGAGCATCTATATGTTGACCTCTTCCTTCCTTCCTCCCTCCCTCCCTCCTTCCCTTCCTTCCTACATCTCCTTCTCCTTTACCTTCTCTCTTTCCCTCGCCCTCTCCTCTCTGCCCCCACTGCCACACTTACCTCCTTGACACCTTTACTTAGGTATATAAACAAAGCATCTAAAACCAAACATTTTCCAAATTACTGATTCCAAACCTTCTCCTCGCTCCCAACTTGTTCCACCTGCACTTTTCCTCATCTCAGTAAACAGGCTCTCCATTCCTCTAATTTCTTGGGCAAAAAACATTGGAATCATCTTTGATCCGTCTTCTTCTGTCACTTTCCTCATCAGACCCATCAGCAAGTTCTATCTACTCCTTCTATGAAGTATGTACCATCCCTCTACTGCCTCTTTCACCATCATCTCTCACAATATCACCAGGGCCTTATTTTACTTCTCTGTGTAATTTTATGCTGTGCCTCAAACCTCTGGAAAGTTCTTTTCCTTTGGTCACTGTTTTACCGATCACTCCAGGGTCTTGTGCCTACCTCTTTGTTCTCCATCATCATCTTTTGTATTCTTTCAGTAATCTTCAAGCCACTTGCTTCTTAATTTTCCTTCCTTAGGGTTCTGTCCTCAGCTGTCCTCTTCTGTATGCTATGTGTTCTTCCTTAGGAGTGCCATCTACTCACTAGTATTAGTTATGACTTCTTCCAAATGATTTTCAACTCAGACTTCTCTTCCAGAATCTAGTTTCAGAAACTTAAATGTTTACTCATCAGCTCTCCTCTAATTCATGTCCAAAATTGAGCTCATCTTCTTTTCTCTTACCCCAATCTTGGATGTTTTAACATTCCTTTTCTCTCCAATAGAATCACTATTCTTCCTTTAATCCATGATTTCTTCTAGAAGGTAATAGATAGAAGTACAATGAATGTTCCAGTGTCCTTTTTTTTTTAAAAAAAACCAAACTCTTCCTCCTCCATTCCATCCCCTGCATAGCATCCCAAAGATGCAAATATGATCATGGCATCTCCTGCTTAAAACTCTCACTTTGCCCAGATCAAGGGACCCTTTGCAATACTTGCATCCAGACAAAGAAGAAAAAAATTGGCTGTGTCTCAGAAACCATTTTTTCTGCCACTAATACAGTCCAAAGAAACAATGTGCCAAATCTCATCAATCTGCTCATTAATGAATGATTTATTAAATAAACATTTCATGGGTATGCATAAGTATTGTCTTGAAAATTCATAGCAGGTTCCAATAGTACATTTTTCCTTCTTGGCTTCAGCCTAGTCTTTCTAATCTTCCTTTTCTGGGACTATGCATACTTTCACTAACTTTCCTTCTCCAGATTTATTTTACTTATGTTTGTATCCATCATTGCCCAGGTCAATTCTTGTAAGTATAATTTGGGCTATAGGATTATATAAATTTGACCTTTCCTAATGTGGTGAAATGTAGAAAACTCTGAACAGTAATAACCCGAGGATTATTTACATATAATTTAGGGAACTTCTCCATCTTAGGTTATTGATAAATTTATTTCAACAATTACAGTGTTGATAAAAAGAATTGATTTAGTCATCTGAGGATTTTCTTTTATGGCCATATATAACTCACAAAATAAATAAGCCTGCACATGGGAAGCAATCATTTCCCCCATATATATAACTGCATAGGATCATTTATTATAAGTAGTAGTGGTGCCTTCCATGTCGGCATATTTAAGACATTCAATATTTAGAAAGTGTAGTACAAAGATTGTATTTCCCTGTCTTGCATGATCACCTGGAGGTGATGATAACAAGTTTCACTTCATCCTTACTTTGTGAGGCAAGCAGAACAGACCACTTTATCCTCACTTTATAATAGGAAGACTGGCTCCAAAATGCAAATAGATCAGTTTAAATCTACATGGATTGAAGCAGAGTTTTAATTCCTATTTTTTTTTACCTTTCCCACTTAACTTGGCTTTGTGAAAGTTCTAACATACTGTCTTCGGTTCATTAGGGATTGCTTTGGAGAAAAAAAATAAATGTTTTGTGCTTTGATGATGTTCTCAGTAGGTCATATGATTTAGGTGACTGCAGTGTAAGGAATAGTCTAGAAAATTACTTGACCCAATGTTTGTGTATAAATGGAGATTTTTTGATTTTTGGAGAATGCCACATTTGCAGACCTGTATTCTGAGATTTGACTTCTGGTTGAGTTTTTCTCTTAATATTATACTGATGGTGGGAGTTTGGAATTGGGGAGGGGAGGATCCCTCTCTTGCTAGGGAAAACCTAGGGCTGACTTGTCCATCACCACAACTCCTTTGAGTTCATCTCCCTCATTATACCTTTTGTAAATGGCCAAACTACTGTGAACTGAACAGTCTTTACAATGTGGTTCACATACCACTTTTATTGCAGCATATGTAAAATTTGCTTAGGGATAAAAAAAAGAACTTACAAACTATGCTGCTTAGGAAACCAATGTTTAGTCTTGTTAACATTTGCTATTTCTAAAATATCTACACAAATAATAGTGATCTTTTAAAGGCTTAAAACACTTAACTGATGGACAGAGAGTCCATTACATATAACTATAATCTAAAATGTCAATACACCAAATTGATGTAGTCTCTTCTTTGAATAACTTCTGTTCAGCAGTGTGGACCAAGCCAGAGAAGAATCATCTGTGAACACATCTACTAATTACTCAGTACTAGATGCTTTATATATTTATTAACATTACTTCTTATTATCCCCTGAAATCTGGGTATTTTTGTTTCCATTTTCACATATAGGATCCTGAATTTCAGGGAAGCTAAGTAACTTGCTTCTTCAAGTGGTTAGAAAGTGGTGGAGCTGGGATTCAAGCCTGTGTGTATTTGTTTCTTAAGTGCATGGTTGTTTTTTTGTTTTTTGTTTTTTGTTTTTCCCTAGCACAAACATATACATAGGAGTAGTCAATATTCTTCAAATGAAATTGTTTTTGAACAACATAGGCTTCTAAGGGCCACTTAGCTATAGCAGAAGTGGGCTATTTTTATGTTACTGATGTCTTATCTTTTATCTTTGCTCAAAATTTCAAGCAAACAGAATGACTCTCAAACAGTTTTTTAAAAAATGACTATTATTTCAACACAGGGTTACTTTCTCTGGATCTCCACAGCCAGAGTGAATGATGGTTTCATGGATAATGGTTCCAAAGAAGCATGCCCAAGTAACTCATTGAATATGATTGAAGTAAAATCTTGGGAATGATGAAATCATTGCAGATTATCATTGCAGAGTCCAGAAAACATTTTTTTAAGTTGTGAAACTGAGTCAACTCTAGTATTGTTGCAGTAATTTTAAAACACTGCAGTCTTTGAGGGAAGCACCTATCATTACAGAAGTCTTTGAGGTGAAAGTGTGAGAGAAGTTGTAGAAATTTCTAAGAACCAAATAATGACTGAGACAAAGGAATGCAACTTCCCTTAGAGTAAACGATACCCTTGTAAGGGGTCTTTGATAGAGTTAAAGGAAATCGTGATAAAGATGCACTGCTGGCTAAACATTTATTTTCTTTTCTATTTTAAAAAATAACTTTGCAAGGCTTTTAACCTAATATGAGGCTATTCAGAAAACTTGGCAACTGTGGAGTAGAAAGTAAAGGATTAAAAACTAGCTATGAGATAGAAAACGAAGTGTTGAAATAAGTAGCCAGTGTTCCACATGTTCCTACTGGGTAGGCTAGGGATCCGTGTGTGGACAAGACGTGTCCCTGTGTTAATGGGAAACCTAGCCAAGCCAGCATAGTATGCTAAGGAATGAAAATCGTTTTAGACAATATAAAGAGAGATTGTCACACATCCTATAAGGACTCAAGTCTAGATAACTGGGCAACTGGTTGATAGATGGGAATGTGCTATTATCCCTAAATTATAAGAGAAGTTCAATCTTTTCCTTTCAAAATAATCAAATAAAATAGAATCTTATATGGAGAGATGTATTAGGCATTAGTAAATTTAAGAAAAAATATTTCAGTAACAGCACTTTAAAATGTGAGACGTTAAGAAGATGGATGAGTAATTTATTGAAACTAATTGATATCAGGAACTTATTAGATTCTTTTGAGGTCCCATTACACTGAGGTCATAGATGATTCAAGAAGCAGAAAGAAGTGATCACACATTCCTGGCCGGGAGGCCCCAGGAGATACTACTGCCTTACTATATAAAAATAACTTCTGGGTAAAACCAGACAGGGCAGGGCAAAGGAGCTTTACTTTTTCAGAAAGTAAAAAATTACAAATCCAGCCCCATTCAGGTAATTGACACTGGAGCATCCAATGCACTTCAATCTATTACTGCCTAGAAGAACTAATTTAAGAGAAAGCACTGCAGATCAACAATGATGATGTTGCTTGGTTACTCAAAACCATTTGGTAACATGCTGAGTTGCTTAGCTTTTTTAGAAGCACACTCTTTGTATCCACATAGGAAAAGGATGGAGAAGACCACTTGAAACCATTTTTAATTGCAAACTTGCTTCAACTGGAAACAGGCTTCTCTTTTGCAACACACAAGCAAGTCCAGAGGTTTTTATTAAAATGTGAACTACCACGGTAGTAATAAATGTTGAATTTGATGTGTTCTTCTAAATATTGATCTTGTTATGGTGAATCTGCTTTGAAGGGGTTTGAGCTGTTTTTTTAGGAGGTAGGAAACTCGAAGTTTTTAGGCTTCCTGGCCCAGGAGTCCTGGGGGCTGGCTGGAGGCACCCCTGTCCAGGGGAGAGTCCAGAGCTTTGGAATCAGACTCACTCAGTTGAAATCCTACCTTCTGCCACTCTGTGCCTTTGGACAAACATCTGAGCTTTGATATCTCATCTCTTCCGTAAAAGCAATGGCTTTTCTGTGACAGATTTACTGTGAGGATGGAGTAAGGAAATGCATGTTACGTGCTTAGCACCTAACAGGTTTCCAACAAGTATTCACTTATTATTTTGAAACTAGAGAGCTGCAAGTATCTTCTCTGTATTCCCAGTCTGTAAGATACCTTTTACAATGAGTCACAGAGCTGAGGTAGAGAGAGGAGGGACTTCAAAAAAGGGGAGGAGGAGCTAGAAGGGCTGTTGAAATTTGTGGATTCTCTTTCAGAATTTGGTCTTATTCTCCAATTATAAAATAAGAATAGGCATATATATATATATATATATATATTTAATGGATGAAAGTAAAGTGGAACTCAAAATGTTATCTAGGACCTAGGACTACAGAAAATGTTTTTCTTTATTACTTTAGACCAATTAGCTTAATATTTACTCTGTTTGGTGGTGTATTTTTTATTTTATGTGCTAAACATTTTACTAAAAATAGTGATGCACTTGATTATTTAATGCATTAACAAATCAATGGGAGGGGTTGAGACATGGAAGTTTTGTAAGCAAATACTATCTTAGTACTATACTTAGCAACTTAAACATTCAACCATTATTTTAAAAATTCCAGCTTCCACTGAACTTGTGCCAAACGCTTCCCAGATTTGCTGATAAGAATATAAAAAGCACGGGGCTGCTGCAATAATCAAGTGCAGATTAGATTAGATTTATTCCCAAATGACAGCAATCTTAAACTTAGAATTCTCTGTTTGTGTATCTAGACTGCTTTAAAAAATTAAAAATTCCAGATCTTGCCCTGATCATTAGATTTGTATGGATTATATAGTTTTTTTAAAGTGTTATTCCAATTTGCAGGAAAAAAAAAAAATCAAGATTTGCCAGATAAGAACTTGATGACTTTTGAACTAAGATTGAATGCCTGAAAGTTATCAGTTAACTTACAGAATAAATATTATTCAAACAAGGGAAGGAAAAAAGGAGTAGTGAGGTGGACAAGCTTATGAGTAGGTGTGGCAGGACAAAAAAAGAGAGAGAGTGGTGAGAGCTTTCATTCTCATAATTAAAAGGAGTAACAACCCTAAAAATTTAGGTTTTTTTGTTTGTTTGTTTGCGGTACGCGGGCCTCTCACAGTTGTGACCTCTCCCGTTGCGGAGCACAGGCTCCGGACGCGCAGGCTCAGCGGCCATGGCTCACGGGCCCAGCCGCTCCGCGGCATGTGGGATCCTCCTGGACAGGGGCACGAACCCGTGTACCCTGCATCAGCAGGCGGACTCTCAACCACCGCGCCACCAGGGAAGCCCAAAATTTAGGTTTTAAGCATTGTCTCTGGAGATGTAACCATTTGGTTTGGGGTAAGGGAAAAGGTGATTAGCAGAACTCAGGTCAAATGAGAAAAAAGGGAAATGAGAAATAATTACAGAATCAGAAAGAAAGCCACTTTTAGGATTTAAAAAATATGGTTCAGTATATCATTGTGGTTAAGAGAGCTATTCCTGAATAAAGCTATATGGGTTCGAATCATAGCTCCGCCTCTTGCTTGAGGTGTCCTAACACATATAAAGAGCATCAGTCAGTACCTGGCACAAAGCAAATGCTGTAAAATGTTGGTGGTAGTGATGGTGATTGTGCTAATTAATATACTATTCCTCAGAAAATGCAGCAATTACTCCTACCTTGTGTTAATAAAAATAATTTGGTATCATTTTCAAATGTGTATCATCACAAAATTGACAGACTAGAGTAGAATACTGAATGAATTATCAGTGGTCTTATTTTTTTTTAATAAATTTATTTTATTTTTGGCTGCATTGCGTCTTCGTTGCTGCACGCAGGCTTTCTCTAGTTGCGGCAAGCAGGGGTTACTCTTCATTGCGGTGCGCAGGCTTCTCATTGCGATGTCTTCTCTTGTTGTGGAGCACGGGCTTTAGCCGGGCTGGCTTCAGTAGTTGTGGCACGTGGGCTCAGTAGTTGTGGCTTGCAGGCTCTACAGTGCAGGCTCAGTAGTTGTGGTGTATGGGCTTAGTTGCTCCACAGCATGTGGGATCTTCCCGGACCAGGGCTTGAACCCATGTCCCCTGTATTGGCAGGTGGGTTCTTAACCACTGCACCACCAGGGAAGTCCCAGTGGTCTTATTTTTAAAGAGTATTAAATAAGAAAGGTCAGGTGCTAGAGAACACAAGTTAGTAATCTAATTAAATCACCAGCAAAAGAGACAGATCATGTTAACAACAGTCAGATTTGTTATTACAGAGCAATTATTAAAGTGAAATATTGAAAGATGCTAAGTATCATTAGTAGGCTTTAAACATGTCATTTAACACAGGCAGAAAACTATAATCAGTTTATTTGATAAGTTAAAATGTCCTTTATTAAAATATTTATATCATTTGTATAAAGGAGGCACTATTGTTGAGGATCTAGAAAGAATTCTGTGGCATACTGCACGACATTCCTTTATAAAATTATTTGCACAAGTCACTCTCTTCGGAGTAGTCTCCAAGTGCCACATGATCTAATTTGTGAGATTAAATAACAGTTTTGGTTTTGAGATTTTGCACATTTCCTTAAATCACTATTAAATGTAAGGATTTCAATGTGGCACCAAACTATTATTTAGTTACATTTTATATTCAAAGAATGTAATCTTTTATGAAATATCAGAAATTTCACAGGACTAGTGAAAAGTTGCTTTCTTCCCTCTTCCTTCCCACCCCTCTGCACATGCACACACTTAGTTTTCTGGCCTTCACAAAGGTAGGAAAACCTTTATAAGCTTCTAAATACTGTGGTATTAAAACTGGACACATCCAAACTTTCAGACTTTTTTACCATACTGACCTGGGTTTCATTTCAGGCTCTGTCAGTTTCAAACTTCGGGACCTGGGGCAAGTGACCTTAACATCTTGGAGCCCCCAGGCTTCTGATTTTTAAAATAAAGATTAAGCATTGCCTCATGATTTTATTGTGAGGGTTACATGACTGTTTTTACACAAATAGTTTACCACAGTATCTGGCAGAGATACAAACTTAATAAGATGTCATTGTTTTCTTTTTATTTTCAGGAATCTTTAAAGAGTAGCAGTCATTTGGTCAAATTCACTTAGCTACTACTGATATCTATTTGAACAAGACTATTTAATACATTGAAGTGTGTGTGTGTGTGTGTGTGTGTGTGTGTGTGTGAAATGTTAAGTATTATTTGATAAAATGGAATTGTTTTTTGCTAGAAAAGAGGGGAAGAAATGGTTTTACACGTACACGTTTATTTATATATATATATATGTATATATATATATATATACACACACACATATATATGTAAGATGACTTCTCTGTTTTTGGTATAATTGAGGAAGCTTTGAATTTAGAGTTCTGAGGCTCTGGGAAGCTTTTATAAAATTCTCATCTTGAGATTCATCTGTTTCAGGATATAGGGTGTGGTTTAGTATTTTGAATAAAGGTATCCTAGGTGACTTTGATATGCCTCACTTTGTCCTAAGTTGAGAATCTCTTAAAATGAAAGCTCTCAAGGAACTCACAGTTTTTTGGGGAAATAGACATGAATCATATAAAAGTTATCACAATACATCAAAAGTACTGAGACATATGTATAAGCTAATTGTTAATGAAAGCACAGAGGAGGTGACACTTGCTTTAGGTATTGAGGGAAGAATGAGAGTTTAACAGGAGAAGAAAAAAGACATTCAAAATATAAAAGGAACAATATTGATCAAGGAATAAAGGTATGAGAGATTGCCAGGAGGAAGAAGTGGCCTTCTTGAGAGACATATTGATTGGACACGAATGTTGTGATTTTTTGGAAGTTATTCCTGAATTTATAAGCAAAGACTGATGACATATTCTTTTTTTCAAAACTAATTTAAGATATAGTTACAAGATAATTGTTTTTTGTTGTTGTTGTTGTTTGGGAAAGGGCACTGGGTATTTATTATGATTGTATTGTTTTTAAATAGTTCACCATCAAAGGCCAAATGTTTTGTATGTAGCAGGAAAAACAACTAGTGAAGGCAATAATAGTGCTTCGGTGTGCACTTCTATTTTAAAGGTTAATTATTTGTTTAATTAAAGCCCTCAGAATCAACCACAGATGCTATTGCCTAGAAATATTAGATAAACTTGAGTCTATTTAACAATGTAAGGATTGTGTGACGGCTTTTTTATCCTCTCAACGAGATACGGCCTTTTCTCATTTTAAAGACCATATCAGGGGCTTCCCTGGTGGCGCAGTGGTTGAGAGTCCGCCTGCTGATGCAGGGGACACGGGTTCGTGCCCCGGTCTGGGAAGATCCCACATGCCGTGGAGCAGCTGGGCCCGTGAGCCATGGCCGTTGAGCCTGCACGTCTGGAGCCTGTGCTCCGCGACGAGAGAGGCCACAACAGTGAGAGGCCCGCATACCGCAAAAAACAAACAAAAGACCATATCATATTTTCCCTTTATTTGGATTATTTTCTCTTATGGTTGTTGATTATTTATGTAGTTATATCTGTATTTTACAAATGAGGGAATCAGGGCTTAAAGAGGTCAAGTAATATACTGAAAATCCAGTGCTAGGGTCATGATGTTTACTCAAGCAATTTTAATTTCTTGAATGATAGCTCTTGAGATATTATGAGATATTAGATTGGAAAGACATGGAATTCCAGAGATTGTTGTGGAGGCTATCGAAATTGTCAGGAAAGAGATGATGACAGAAGAATAGAGAAACAGACGTGACAAGAGACTTTGTAAAATGGAATCAACGCCATGTGTTGAGTCAGTAGAGAAAGAATACAGTGTGGAAAGTGATTTCTGAAGTCTAGTTGTTTTTTATAGATTTCCCTACGACAGGGAACCCAAAGGAAGAATGGAGCTAGGTGAAACCTATGTTTTCTGTCTGGGGATAAGTTTAGCAAACAGCAAACATTGCCGGCACTTCTGCTCTGGAGCTCACCTAAAAGATCAGAATAAAGATGTGGATTTATTGATGACTTGGACATATTCTTCAGGTTTCTTCAAGTGCTTGTTTTTTGCTTTGGTCTCTCACATCAGCTACCATATATTGAGTATTTTTTTTTTCTTTTTTTTGGTACCTTGACAGAGAAGTAAAAGTATGCTCATAGTTTATGTAATGTGCCATTGTCATTACAACATGTAGGCTTGGCCAAATAACCAAGTGGGAAAAATCAGAATGAGCCTTTCTTGTTTCCATATTTTATCTGTATTATTAAATTCGCTGTGTGCTGCTGATTGAGAATTAGATCTAATCTTGCCACTCCCTGGGCTCATTTTTCCAGCCACTAAGATGTAAGGTGTGCCAGAGATTCACCTGAGTTCTGCCTGAGGCTTATCTCTTTGAAAGCCAAATTTTGGGTTCTTGTGATACTGGCTGACACTGCAGAGCTGAACATGGCATGCTGATTACCTTTCACTCTGATGTCCTCTGCAGAAACTGCCTCTTTGGGAGCCAGGACCTGTGAGGATGATCTTACAGAGCAGCAGTTGAGAGCGACCTCAGGTAATTGGTCTTATTCTTGTCTGTCTTGAATGAGCTACATTTGTTACTCTCATAATTTATGTAATGAACTATCTCTGGAACTGCTCTAATTAGAACTGATCAGATCCCTCATACAAATAATTTAAATCCTATATAGAATATATCAATATTATATATAATAAATTAAATATTGGCTTGGCCAAAAAGTTTGTTCAGATTTTCTGCAAGAGCGGACGAAAACCCAAACAAACCTTTTGGCCAACCCAGTATATAATAAATAAATTAAATCAAATGTAGCCAATATTTGGATGCATATGTAAAGCAATTTCTTAAAGAACAGGTAACTTACGCTGGATAATTTCTCACATCTACATTTACACACAATGAAGTTTTACCTAAATGGTCAGTTTTACACAATGTATAAGTCAATAAGCTGGGTATTATTTTTCCCCAAGTCAAACAACCTGGATGGTGGAGTTAGTTTTGGTAATTGATGAGTTGATTGGATTTTTACTGCCCTGTCAATACAATCACTAGTTCCTGTGCTTTGCGTGCTTACGTGTGTGGTAAAAGATGGAGACGCTGCCTTCTTAGCAGCATTATATTCAGATAATTTAAGGAGAATTTCACCCATGTTGCTACAACACACCTCATTTATTTCTGCTGTATAAACATGATTCCGGTTTCCAGATTTATACAGTTGGAATAATAATGTGTTATACAGAATAACAAAAACATGATTATAAAAAGTCCTTCAGGGGCTTCCCTGGTGGCGCAGTGGTTGAGAGTCCGCCTGCCGATGCAGGGGACACGGGTTCGTGCCCCGGTCCGGGAAGATCCCACATGCCGCAGAGCGGCTGGGCCCGTGAGCCATGGCCGCTGAGCCTGCGCGTCCGGAGCCTGTGCTCTGCAATGGGAGAGGTCACAGCAGTGAGAAGCCCGCGTACGGCAAAAAAAAAGAAAAAAAAAAAAAAAAGTCCTTCACATTCATAATGGGGTATTGAAATACTTTTAAAAAATTGCAAATGAAACCATTCCTCCAATATAAACTCAGGACTTCCCTCTTAAAAAAGTCTTCAAAGTTAAGTTTACCTTCACCTATGTGTGTCT
Organism: Lagenorhynchus albirostris; assembly: GCF_949774975.1. Lineage (NCBI taxonomy): Eukaryota > Metazoa > Chordata > Mammalia > Artiodactyla > Delphinidae > Lagenorhynchus > Lagenorhynchus albirostris. The sequence continues at coordinate 20,194,949 of NC_083111.1, forward strand.
CATGAATGCTTTTTTATTTATAAGTAATTATTTTTCATTTTATATATTATTTTTCCCTAGAAAACTAAAGAACATATTTAAGCTAAAGTAGCATAAACTCAGTTCTTCCTCCTCACTTCAAGCCAATCAAAAAATTGCATTAATGACTAGATTGAAAGTAATAGGGTAAAAATCAAGACCATGACAAAAATATTAGACTAAAAGGAGACCGCTCCCTCTCAATACATTTCTTTATTGTTTTGTAAATAAAAAAGACACCAAAATTTACATCTTCGGGCTTCCCTGGTGGCGCAGTGGTTGAAAGTCCACCTGCCGATGCAGGAGACACGGGTTCGTGCCCCGGTCCAGGAAGATCCCACATGCCGCAGAGTGGCTGGGCCCGTGAACCATGGCCGCTGAGCCTGCGCGTCCGGAGCTTGTGTTCTGCGATGGAAGAGGCCACAACAGTGAGAGGCCCGCATAACGCAAAAAACAAAAAACAAAACAAAACAAAATTTACATCTTCACTTCAACCTCTCTGAGAAGCTTTATATTTAGATATTCCCATGCCTTCTGAATATTTTCATAGGGATGTTCTACAGGGAAGTCAAATATAACATATTCCAAATTGAACTTCTCTTTTCTGCAAAACCATTTCTTCTCCTCTTTTAATTGATGACATCATACCATAGACCTAGTTACCCCAAGCAGGAAAACTAGGAATCACCAGTTTAACTCAAAATTGCCAGGAACTGTTGGGCATAGGTTATGAGTAAGGCAAATGAGTTCTCATTTTTAGACAATATTACTATACAAATAAATGTTATTTTCAGATTGCAACAAATGTGAAAAAAGAATTAAAAGAGGTAATGTGTAGAGCAGAGGTTCCCAAAGTGTGGGCCCCTTAAAAGCAGCATCAGCCCAATCTGGGAACTTGGAAGAATGCAGATTCTTAGGCCCCATCCCAGACTTACTGAATTAGAAACACTGAGGATGGGGTCCAGCAGTCTGTGGTTTAACAAGCCCTCCAGGTGACAGTGATTCCCACTAAAGTCTGAGGACCCCACCTGTGTGACAGGTGATGTACTACCTTAGAAGCAGTGGTCAGAGAAGTTCTCTGAGGAAATGCCAGGTGAGCTGAGTCCAAAATAATGAGAAGGACCCAATTAGGGGAAAGGCTTTACAGACAGAGGATGGGAAGAAGTTGGTGATAGTCCGTGAAGAGAAAGAAGGCTGACCTGGAGAGAGATGAGTGAGTGGGGAGGAGAACAATGTAAGATGACGTCATAAAGGTAGGCAAGGCCTGATTATTTCAACCACAGTAAGGGGTTGTTATGTATGTTATTTTAAGCAAAGTAGGAAGCCATGGCAGGCCTCAAACAGGAGAATAGCTCGATTTTATTATATTAAGGTATGCAGAATAAATTGTGGGAAAGCAAGAGCAAGTCTTCCCCAGTTTTGAGACCATTGCAAGATACAGGTAAGTGACTAAGGGTACTGGCAATGGAAATGTAAAGAAATAGATGGATTTACTGTATACCAAATACTTTGGAATTGGAATTAATGGGACTTGCCAATGGATTGTGTACATAAGAGAAGGAAAGAAAGAAGTAAGTGATGACTCTTGCTTTTTGTGAATGGTGGTAGCATTAACTGAGGTGGTGGAGACTGGGGAGAAACAAAGTGAAGTATGTTGAAGGGGGATTAAGAGCTCTGATTTGGGCATATTAAGTTTGATATGCCTTCCAGACATCCAAATGGAGATATAAAATTTAAAGCAATGGATCTAGATGAAATCATCTAGGGAAATCATTATTTTTCCTCAAATCAGACATTCTTTGTAGATAAGAGAATAGGGCTTAGGACAAATGCTGGAGACACTCCAATATTTAGATTTTTAATGGAGGAGGCCCCAGCAAAGGGGAATAAGGGGGAACTTTCAGAGGGGTACGACGAAAATCACAATAGTCTCATGCCAAGAAATTCAAGAAAGGGATGTTTTTCAAGGAGAAAGGAGTAGTAACATCTATTGAGCAAAGTTAAGTAAGATGCAAACAGAAAAGTGGCCATTGGATTTCACAGCATGGAAGTCATTGGTGGCTTTGAGAAGAGGAATGGATGTGAAGCCAGGCTGGAAAGGGTTGAATAATGAATGTGATTTAGTCGAGAGAGAAGATGTGAAGCAAAAACCAAACCAGACCAAAACCAAACCAAACCAAACAAATACTCCTTTTAGGTTTTATTGAAGGGGAATAGAGGAATGGGGTAGAGTCTGGACTTCTCCTTTTCTTCCCCATTTTGCTTCCCAAATGGAACTCAGTGTTCCAACTAACAAGTATTGCCTGCCTTCTATAATTCCAGGCACTAATCCTGGTGCTCCTGGCACAGTGACAAATAAGACAATCACTGTTTTCAATACATGTGTACCTATTAGAGAAAGTAGGTAATACGCAGATAATTTCCACATACTACGGGAAGTTGTTTGACACCAGTGCACAAGAAAAAGAAAAAGAAATTTATCCAGAAACATTACTCCTAGTTCAATATTCAGGGAAGATTTTTTTGAGAAATAAGCAATTAATAATGATACAGTTAGCATTTTTTTAATACTTATTTTGTGTTTTGCTCTGTGCTGACTGATTTTTATACATTATAACAAATCCATGAGGTGGGTATTATTAACTCCAGCTTTACGTATGATGAAACTGATATTTGCCAAGCTAGGCTTAAAGGAAAGATGGGAATTATACAGTGGAGAAAAGTTGTTCTAGATAAGAGAAAGAAACAGAGTGGTATGTCTTATAGGAAGGAAGAGGGCATTAACGACTATTGCGTGTGTCTAAACAGTGGTGCACAAAATGTGGTCCTTGGACCAAAAGCTTTAGCATCACCTGGGAACTTAGAGATGTAAATTCTCAGGCCTTACTCTAAACCTACCAAGTCAGAAGTTCTAGGGATAGAGCCCAGCAATCTGTGGTTTAACAAGTCTTCCAGGTGGTTCTGGTGCCGTAAAATTTGAGAACACTGTACTTGAGAGTTAAATGCTAGGTAGGAAGTGAAGAAAGATGAGACCAGATTGGTAGACAAGGACCGGCTATTCTTGCCCTGTACAGAAGATTGAGCTTTTTCTTTATGTGATGGCAGTCACTGAAAGATTTTAAGTAAAGAAGTCAAATTTAAGTAGATCATATAAAGGATACATTTGGAAGGAGTGGGAACTGGACAGGGAGACAATGAAGGGGCCCAGGAAGGAATTCTTGTAAGCCAAGTATCTAGAATAGATGCTCCATAAAAAAAACTACAGATGTTTGAGTCACTAACCTCTGCTTCCTCTTTACACGGGCTTAAAAAGCATGTGGTGTTTTCCTTAGAAGACTCAGAGGGTTTCCAAACCCAAGTATAATAAAGCAATGGGAACCAAGCAAAACTGGTGTTCAGATCAGAGGCATGTCACTGAAGCCGATTTGCTTCGAAATTATATAATTTTGTAGAATAAATTGATAGTGATTTTCCAATCATTTTTTATTATTCAAAGGAAAATAAGCTACTCATTCAAAAACTTTTCTTTTAAACATAGTTTATGTGTATGTGTAACTTATAAGATCATCATTTTAGTGTGATAAAAATGCTAGGGGAAGTTAACTGTACTGTACTTTTATAGTATATATGACTATAGTATTATTTTGTCTTCTTCCTATTATTTTGAAACGTTTTAAAATAAAAATGTTTTATCATTTATCTGAAAATTGGGAAGTTCTACTGTATCCTAATGTGCATTTAAGCATAACTACATTCATATCATAAAGTTTAACATGTGAATAGTATAGTTTTTATTTTCCATGAAGCAAAATAATAATTGAAATATATACAGTGTGAGTACAACAATATTATGAAATGCTATAATACTTTCATTATTATTAACATGTTAATAATTATTATTATTAACATGTAACATGTTGAAGAAATTTATTGATGAAAATGAAAACTGCTTTAGTATCTTTATTTGGGAATTTTATGTAATTTAGTATCCTTATTTTGGAATTTTACGTAATTTCCCTCAGTTCTAAGACATCCCTTTAATACATTTAATGTCATATGCTGTTTTCCTTCTTTCATAAAATTGTCTTCCTTTTTTCATAAGCATCTTACATTTTATGGCATTTTACAGTTGATGAAATGTGGTACTTGAAAATTATTCAATAGAATGTAGCCACCTCTTGCCCTTGACCCCAAATCCAACCTACATGGTTTTCTAGGAAAAGTGGTTTCTCCATATGAATACTCTTGACTCTGAAGCCTATTTATAAAATGAATGTCAAATTTATTTCAAAAACTCTCTTTAAGAATGAAAGTGACTTTTTACTTCTGACTTGTAGGAAACTTTATGGTGTACATAAGTTACCCTTTGATTCTTTTTTACGTGATTAAAAATTCGCCAAGTTCTATGGCTCCAAAGAGCCTACCTGTAATAAACAGCTTTCGCCTTCAAAACCACAAAACAGGTCTGAATTGCTGGAGCATTAGAGCTAATTGACTGCCTACTTCAAAGGAAGAACAAGAAAAGTGTGGGCAGTCACAGAAGCAGAGGCAGTGCCAGCAAATCCACCTCTGGAGGTTATGAGCTGTGGCTTGGAGGAGCCGTGCAAAGTTATGGCCTCAGAACTGCTGTTTGCGATTAAGTTGATGGGGAGAGTCTATCCCACAATCTCTCCCTGCTGCTGACACAGAGTCTTTGTTCACATTCAGATTTCTCAAACTGTTGCCAGGGTCAGGCTGAGGTCAGACACCACAGTGATGTATAGAAGAACTTGTCTGGGAATTTCTCTCACACTTAAGACACATACCAGAAACATGAAGAAGAGGATCCTGCAAAAACTGTCTGATGAGACGCAGATGATACTGTAGTTTTTCTTTTCGTACCTTCATAATCTTCGTTTTCTTCTCCTGACGCATAATGTTTTATGAACATGAGTTGGCGATAGCCCTTACAATTTTCTGTCCCCTCCAGATAAGGACATTCAGTAGCACTCTGATGCTTCATTTTCCAGCCCTGGGGGAGAGGTCCAGTAAATCTACTCCAAGAACTCTCGCATCCCTTCTGCCATGGGCCGTCCGTAGGTCGCGGGCCTGACTCTGGATGTCACGTCACGTGTGTGGACTTGGCGGGGACACAGCCTAATCTAGTCATGATCTCAGCCTCCCAGCTTCCCAAACTGAGCCAGGCCGCTGTCCCCACCCAGCCTGGGCCCCTGCTGGGAGGAGGGAGCCTGGGTTTGATCAGTGATTATCACCGACAGGTGAAAGCAGGCTACAGCCAGGAGGAGGGTTGATTCTTTCTTCTTCAAGTACAATTTCCACATGTATTGAAAGGGAAGCTGCCCCCAAACCCTCCGATGACCCACCCCTCCCCAAGGACCTCCCCTCTGCTTTTGTGCAGTGGCAAAGTGCAAATATGGAATCAAGAGATTTGTATGGTGCCTTTGAGGACTTAACAGTCGAAACAAACTCTGGTTTCAAATGTATTAAGCGTCCTTGTTTTTCCCCTTAGTTTTTTTTTGGAGTTTCCCCCATTGAGCCCAGAACTGGCCCCCCTCTGTTGTTTTCTGCTCTCATAGTTGTAGAGCATGGCTGGCAAGTGAGGCACTAAATAGCGATTTTTTCTTTTTTTTTTTTGGTGCTCAGCTGCTACATATGACAGTGGATATTTCATTCTGCTGTCAGAACGTTATTAAAAAAACATGGGGTGTGGAGAGGGCCATGATTTCCCCTTTCAATCACTATAGCATTTGCAATGAAAATTTTATGCAGTGTGTAATTTTCAGTTAATGCTTGACACTTAAAATGTCCGGAGCTGCGTTTTGTACGGTTCTTGAAGGGTTAATTGTATCATGTTCTCTGCATAAAAGCTCTGCTTATCAAAAGCAAATAGAAGAGTGTATGCAAATGGGTGTCGATGACCTTTTGCCTTTCCAGGGTTAATTTATATGGTCATTAAAGATTTTATGAAATTGAGTAGCCTGGTGCTTCTAATCCCATTTTACCTTCTTCTCCTAATTTATGTAATTCCTACCTGAACAGGGAAATATGATTTTTATTTTTTGTGCTGCAATGAGAACAGCATGCCATGCTGTGGGGAGTTGTGAGTCTGGTTATCTGGCATTACTCAGATTGCTAAAAATTCATTAAAATGCGACATCAGCACAGTGAGAGACAAATGATCGCAGGATGAAAGAGAACAGTGGGCCTTTCACGGATTAGTGCTACACAGACCCAGCATAGAGGCTAACTGCATAAACAGATTAATCCACCAGCAGCGGCATAGCTAAGATTTACAGAATAATTAAATAGGGTTGAGTTACTATGAGGATTTCCATGTAATCTAGCTGGTGTGAAACCCGTGAATGAGGTGTGGGGTGATGTGGTTGTCATAGAAGTATACCTTCTTCTGTCCTACGCCCTGTATAGCTCCCCCTATAGAAAAAATAAAATAAAATCCCAGTGTGACTGAAGTTTTGAGATCTTACTCTGACAAATTCCAAAGAATTCCTCTGGGGTCTAAGGGCTGAAAGGCAGGAGTAACACCTGTCTTACATTTAACCCATCATTATCACATTATTGAACTAAGAAATTTTTCTGAGAATTTGGTTCATTCTGCCATTTATTCAAGTCCATGCAGCAGTGGGTTCATGTAGCTTAGAAGGTTCTACTATTGAAATTACAAAATTGCCTCACATCCATTTTTCAATCTTTTCTATCTTAAACTGTACTTCTTTGAAAAGATTTCTTTTTAATTTAGTACAGGCACATTTTCTCAGTGGATATAAAAGAAGTTGCTTGAGATTAAAAAATAACAAAACAAAACCTGCATTGGTATAGCCAGCAGGTTCTAATAGTGACTTTTAATAAATTCATGCTCTTTTTTGAGAATGAATGTCTGCAAATGATTCATAAATAACAAAGTTCTTAAATGGTCACATAGTTTATTTTCATGTGTGTTTTTCTAGGGTTTTCCATCCAACTGACTGGTCTGTCTTTCTTAACAGAAGAACAAAGTGAGGAGACAGAAGGAGCTATTAAACCTACAGCCGGGGCTGAGGATGATGAGAAAGACACAAGTGAAAGAGACAATAATGAAAGCAAAAACTCTAATAAAGACTCTGGTAAGATGCTAGAATCTTTCACCTTTCCTTCCCCCACCTCCATTCCCTGCAATCTGCTCTTCCTTCACTGCCCCCCCCAAAGCTTATTAAAAGCTTTTATTCATTTTAAACTGTCTGAACATTCCCACTACTATTCATTGCATGTGCATTTTGCATGTGATTTCTATCAGTAGCCTCCCATTGACCTATTTTTAATCATAACCATCTGACAGAATAGATGTGGATAAGTTGAAGAATATTGCAGGACGACCAGCGAGATTATTTTTTAATCAAATCAGTTTGTGTGCTTGTAATTTTTTAAGCGCCTTTCATTAATCTTAGCTATACTTGTGATTCCTCTGATGGCATATTAATTTTTCATAAGCACAGGATTAGATATCACTTGAACTTTTTCATTCAATCACATGTGTTCCCCCCCTCCCCAAACCACATAACCTTAAAAATAAATGTTATTTTTCCTTGCTTTTTTACAACTTACACTCAGGAATTTGCCCTTTTTAAGGGCATCTATTTGAGGCATTTCAAACAAAATCCAGTGAAAAAGTTTACAGATGATTCAGCCTAAGAAGAGGAAATATCATTGAGAAGGGATTAGGTGCTGGGTAATTTTGATCTTCTAGAATAGACAAATCCCAGTAATGAAAGCTACTGTCTTTGAAAACAAACCTTCGTGTCATGACATTTACTTGTGCACAAACAAACCCTAGGCCAGCATCTGGTGTGGATACCTAAGGCTTTTTCTGTGTTTGATTTGGCAAATATATGACTTCATCCATGCTTTGTATGTATGAGATGGAAATCTATGGTCCCAATGAATATTACATTGGCTACTTTTGCTGCACGCTATACCTAGTTTTATTATGTTGGACTCATTGAAGCAGAAGAAGTGCTGAAACGGGTTCAAGCCTATTAGTTTCAGGTAGTCATCTATCTTTTCCTTGAATTCCAATGACAGCCGCATCTAAAGAAGCTTGTTTTCTCTGTGAAGACATTGGGTTGGGCAGAAAATATCATTTTCACTTGCAAGTTTATTTAAACCTGAATTATCCCATATTTGTGATTCAGTCTTTGCATATCTAAGTTTTCCATTCCCTTCAAAAATTGTTTGAAGGGCCTCCCTGATACCCACCCCACACCGTTCAATGCTGAATTTGTCTCTGGAGTCCAGTGAGAAGAGTGCCATTTAAATTTGGGTCTAGGATATAGTGGCTAACATATGATTCTAATTTGATTTAAACAAAGAAGATCTAAGGTTGGTTTTGAGCCTAAAGCAATGTAAAAAAAAAAAAAAAAGATGCCCTAGCTGTATATTAATACAGTTCCTGAGGTCACTGACAAGGAATTTGAAGTACCTTGTGATCAGTTAAGGTCAAGGGTAGTACCATCTAAGCTTCATTTGAAAAGAACTGGCAATAGCAAGGAAGTCAGTTTAGGTCTAGGATGGACCTCATCAAGGCTAGCTGATGGACTGCTTCAGGGAGGGCAGGATTCTGCTACCTTCAGTGGTGATTTTCTCACAGTGGTGCTAAAAGAGATTGCAGACCATACACCCACCCAACCCCATTCTTCAGAAGAATGTGTAAAACACACAGGACATTGGTGTTCGTTGAGTGTTCACGTAATACATAGGAATGTGACATTGTGCTTGGCTTTAAGTAACTAATACCTTGTAAAGGATGCATTGTGGGAATCTCTTGAAAATGGCTCCAGTCTCACCAATGAGGCAAGAGTCTTACTTGGAACATACCACAGATGCAAGGGCTCTATCTCCACCAGCCCAGTTTACTGCTCTACATAAATAATGGGCTCAATCACTCCTTAACGGCCTGATGAGTTATTGTCTTTTCTTGGGCATCTAATTGTACCATCTAGACAGGACTCGGCATGTGAGAGGATACAGACCATTGGATAATGATAGTTTTCTAAAACACATTTTTATCCCTGCAGAAATGCCTCCCCAACTACATCTGTAGGGATAAAAATGGGCTTTCGTACCAACTCAGAGCAATTACTGAGATGCTAATATTTAGCCTTGAAACCTCTCAGACACCAAGACAGTTATTACTGACAACTAACATGAACTTTTAACAAAGTTTTCTGCTTTCTACATTGAATCTGATTAGGTGAAAAAATTATTACGTGGATTTTTTTCCTTGTAAGTATTTCTAATGACTGAATGAGCACTTATGTATATATTGGTTTTCTTCCTGATGTCAGTTATAAATGTCAAAAGTACTGGCAAATTTATAAGTTAATCACTATCTTAATGTGTTAGATGGGAAAATAGTGTGACCCCACTTTAACACAGAATTTTTTAGACAGGAAGGAATTAACACATGTTAGGAAGATGATGTTTGTATAAGCTGTTGTACTGTGTTGCTGACATTAATCTCTAGGACTAGAGCTTTCAAAATGAGACTTGGCAATATGCAAGTTATATTTGTTGAATATTCATTCATAATAGAAAAGCCTCCTAATGCCTCATTTATATTGTCATTTAAATCTAGTGCCACTTTAGATTAATTATAATCCAAATTATAGCTCTGTGCACTACAAGAATTAATATAGAGTTTATCCAGATTAATATATTTGCATTGAAAATGTAATATGTCTCTGCCACGGCTAAGGGGACCACTTTTTAATAAGGGAGTAAACATGAGGAAAGATGGAAATTAACCTTCATTATTGCAATTAAAATCATCCTTTCATTCTAGTCTCATTAGAAAAAATACTGTACTGGTAATTATAATTTAGGCTTATTTGGAGTTGAATACCATCTTCTGTTATATCCAAGTTTTATAGTATTCAAACTTTACCAGATACATTGATTCATAAATAATAACTCAGCATTTTGTTATTTTTTTCAAGATTTGCTTTGAGTACACATGTGTTATTGGATTTTCCTCACTTGCTTTTTTTTTTTTTTCCTCACTTGTTATGAATATAAACCATTTTACAACCTTCTGTATTTTAGGGATTGAAAATTTATTAAGTAGGCAGCATCTGAATTGAAATGAATTATGTCATTTTTATATTAGTAATCTCATGCAAGTTAAATAATCCCATAACTGACAGATAATCATGGGCTCATTTATTTGGCAGTCCTTATTTGTAATTAGGCTTCATGTTTTAGTTAAAAATGCATTAAAATTACATTTTTTTTTTGAGGATAGTGTGATGGCCTTAATAACACAAAATGAATTACGATCTCATTTCAAAATTTTGTCTAAGGTAACAAACAGTGTTTATTTCAAGTAAAGTTGTAACCATAAACTATGAATAATCAGACAACTTAAAACCTTCCTAAAATTAATTGGCCTTTACTTAATATAAGATATTTCTAAGATAAAACAATTCAGAGAAAGACCCCAGAGTTGATTTCTTATAATTTACCAGGGAGGCCATAATACCTGAGATGGTACCCCTTTGAGTAGAAGAGGCATGCATGCATAAAATATAATGTCCCTCATTTTTGCAAGTAATCCTGGTGGCCTGTTTTATCTTCAAGAGTCTGTTTTTGTCATATGTTATTGCATCTTAGCATTCTCTGCTGTTGCTGCTGCTTCTTATCAGTGACACACATTTCTGGGGTGCCTAGCTTGAGTTAGGGGGTCTAGACTTTATTTATAACTTCTTCTCAGTTTAAAATAAGATGGTCTTTAGGAAGTTCCTAGCTTACATTAAGATCATGGTTTAATTAACTAAGTTAATTAACAAAAAAATCTCGAAGCTGACCCATATATTGGGTGGAATACTATATCCCACAGTTATTTCGATGGCTATGAAATAATGACCCTAAAATTTAACTCTTCATGCAGCATGAATATCCCTAAATTCAAAAGCAATTATATTCTTGATGATATTAATGTACATAAAAATAATATGGATTAATTATATCAAATATGTATACCAGTGTAAAGTCTTAGTAAAATGTTTCAAACCTTGAAATCAATGTTCTTTTGACCTTTATAGTACTACTATTAGAAGATATATGCTTATAAAAATAAGGCCACACTTATACATTGAATAGATTCAGAAGTTTCTGGAAGGTTTATTCTGTTTTTGATGTTCCTAAGGCCTGCAAGCAACAAGAGTTGTGGAAATTCTCATTTACCTTGTGTGTGACAGTATTTGATACCATAGGGAACTGGACCAATTTATTATTTGGTCATATCTGATTCTCTCATGTACACAAAAGAATGATAGGGGAATATGACATAGTATTATTTTCTTAAGGAAGCATATTCTTACTCACTATTGGGAAACTTTTGAAGAAAAATCTTCCAGTCTCACAGGAAAAAAGCAGCTGATAGACATTTGCTGACTTAAATGACAATCATTTTCTACAACTTGATCTGACACCTGAATCAGTAAATTTTATTTGCAAACTTTATATATCATATTGTTTTCTTAAGTGTTTATTTTTAACACTTTAAAAATGATAACACAAAATATATTCTGCTTTGAGAATTTTGCTTTAGATGAAAGACATCTTTTTGATACCAGAATTAATTATGAAATAAACATTCTTGTTTTTGACATATCTTTGGATATCAAATACTTGGATCTTGTTTAATAAATGTAATAAAATTCTTTAGTCTATCTCAGATTTAAGTTCATCCAAATTCGATAAATTGTTTTTTCAAATATCTAGAAAGAATCTAAGTTTCTCTAAGGTATCTGTATATATAGGACAAATGTACCAATTCAAATAAAATCTAGTGTTTGTAAATCTAGAAATCAGTAGCAGTGCAATTGGTTTGGAAATGTAACACTAATTCTGTACCTACCGCAAACCCCAAGGGAATAAATTATTGTCATTATGTCATTTAAATTCTAGTTTAATTTTGGTCTCCTCAGAGTCAGATTTACTTTTAAATTTCTTTCAGAGTTTGGGATTCCTAAAATTATTTATATGGTACAAAACATGCATCTCCATCCAGGAGAGGAAAAGAATGTATTTTTTGGTTCATTTTTACTTTGTTTCCATAACATCCTTGACCTTATTTTTAAATTAAAACTGGGTTATTTTGCAATAAGGTATAATTTGTTCATTTATATGAACCGTATGTGGATTGAAAAAAAATCAAGATAAATCTTCATGCACAGCATACAATCAGATTACGCCTAGACTCTATATTTACGCGGGGTCTGATAGCAATCAATGGTTTAGCTTCATTGCATTTCAAGATGTATTTGCACCCAGTTGTCCAGTGATAGTGTCCTCACCCTGGAAATAATTTAGTTGCAAATTGACTGGAAGATGGTGAAAATTGAAAGTTAAAATTAGAAATACTCATAATAAACAGCAGAAAAAAGGTCAGATGATGCCGCGCTATGATGAGATTGGAATGGCTGGTAAATGAGGTTTTGTGTTTGTCGTGAGATGTATGTGACATGCCTACCCAATGTCACTGTAATATCCAGCCTCGCAGAGGAGATTATCGGGAAAATTGATGCTGGAAAGAATTTTCTGTTAGATTGGGAAATTAGAATCACACTCTCTCCTTTGATGTGTGTGAGGCTTCTATACATTATGTTGCTCATCTAGGCAAAATTTTAAACTGTCTTTTAACACCGAATATTCAGATTAACCTCATAAAACAATTGTCTTCTTGATTTGGACTACAATGTTATGTGCACAGCCAACTGCTGAAACATCTAAAGCAAAGAATAAATCACAAAAAACAGCAGTGGATATGTAATGTATAATTTTAAAATCCTACATTCACCACGTAAAAACACTGTTTTCATTTGTGAATTATAACTAGTCAGCTCTTCTGAGAATTTTGAAATGTTTTCAGTGTTCCGGAATTTTAGAGACGAGATAGGTAATTAAACATAAGCAAAAATAATTATTTTCTAAGTTAGCATTTGCGAATGGGAGTAGATTTGCTTTAATGTGATAAAGCCGTACTGAGACACCAGAGAGCACGTGTTATTGATGAATCTTTCAAGGTCACCTACGGTTATCAAAACATGAGACAGGAGCACATTTTAAAATATATAAAGTCCACTTGGTTAGGGGACAAAGAGAAGTGTGATTTTTGTCTTTTGAGATTAGCATTATATAAAAGTGCTTTTCTGGTTCTTTGGTAATTCAGTGGATTTAGAGCCAGAGAGATTTGGAAAACATAATTTTTCTGATATCGACATTGTTTAGTCTTTTAAAATTGAAGTGTCCTATTCTTTTTTGGGAATCAGGAATAATCACACCAGAAAAGGAGCTAAAAGTCAGTGTGGCAGGGGGAACCCAGCCACTCCTGCTGGCAAAAGAAGAGGATGTGGCAACAAAAAGATCAAAACCTACAGAGGACAATAAATTCTGTCACGAGCAGGTAAATGTGTTTTCTTTTTCCCTGTACTGTGTAAATATGTTATTATTATTATTATTATTATTGCCCTTGATAATTTTAGAGCCTCCAAGCCATTCCATGCTGTTGAAATGTATGTAGACACTGATTGGCAAGGTAATTAACTCATGGTGTGACTTCTAATGCTCTGAAGTCATCAAAATCCATTAACTAATAGTGACCATGTTTATTCAATATTTTCCAGTTCTATCAGTGTCCTTATTGTAACTACAATAGTAGGGACCAAAGTTGTATCCGGATGCACGTTCTGTCACAGCACTCAGTGCAGCCGGTCATCTGCTGTCCCCTCTGCCAGGACGTCCTCAGCAACAAAATGCACCTCCAGCTGCATCTGACGCATTTGCACAGTGTGTCTCCGGATTGTGTGGAGAAGCTGCTTATGACAGTAAGGATACCAAATGTTGATGCATATGTGACATAATCTCTGTAAAGGTATCAACACAAAATCTGTAATTATTGTTTGATAGAAATTTATTTCTTCTGTGTAAGAGCATCAAGCTCTTACTGATTGTGTGGTAGGAATCACAAGTAAAGGCCCATTTGTTGTCTCTTGTGCTTTGGAGTAAACCCCAAACATGATACAAGGCATAGCTTATTCAATAACACAGATTTTGCTGACTTCTTCTCATGCCTGTAATGTTAATCAAATGATTCATGTGGGTACCTTGAGTTTCATATTTTCTTGGCTATCATTTCTTGGTTACAAAAACTTTCAAACCATATTTCTTAAATGTTTTCAATTTTTGTTGGAGTATAGTTGATTTACAATGTTGTGTTAGTTTCAGGTGTACAGCAAAGTGAATCAGTTATACATATACACTTATGGGTATACATATCCACTCTCTTTTAGATTCTTTTCCCATATAGGCCATTACAGAGTATTGAGTAGAGTTCCCTGTGCTATACAGTAGATCCTTATTAGTTATAAACCATATTTTTTAAAAAAAGAAAAGAAGAACACTGCATCACAATGGCATTGATCCGAAATTTGAAGGGAGAGCATTGGCCTGTAAGAGTCACAGAATGTCCCTGCTTTGGTTGGAAAGATGTAACTGGGATATGCTACTAACCAAGGACAGATGTGATGGAGTCTGTGATTTCTGGGGTACCTTTGCCATGAACCCCTTTGGTTTTCACAGGTGCCTGTCCCTGATGTGATGATGCCCAACAGCTTGCTACTGCCAGCAGCCACCTCTGAGAAGTCAGAGCGGGACACACCTGCAGCCATCCCAGCCGAGGGGGCCGGGAAATATTCAGGTATGCCAGCATCGGACCAAGACCTGCACAAGACACACTCAGGGCATTGCATCTGTGATGCTGGTCCAGCATTATTACTATCAAAGAATTTTTTTTTTTTTTAAATCACAGGGGAAAAAAAGTATGGCATTTCCAAAAGCCCTAGTTTCTAAGGCATATTTAATATCTAGTTATCTGTAAACTGCCCTTGGGGGACCTAAGTATCAATGACCAGGAATATTTTGTGTGTTCTAATTACTGAACATGCCGGTTATGGCCCTTGCTATCACGCTGCTGGTAGCATACTATAATTACCCTTGACTTATCTTCTTCCCTATGCTGAAATTCCTTGAGGTCAGGGGTGATTTCTGATTCACCTTTATACCCCAGGGCCCAGTACAGTGCTTACCATATAGTAGTTGCTCAAATAAATATTTCTTCAGCAACTCAATTTAGCAGAAACCTTTAGAAGCTCCTACTTAACAATATTCATTGGCGTTTGAACTGTAGACTTCCTTCCTATAAGCGATGTTTATGCTTTATTGACACAGGTGAAAGTCCAATGGATGACAAAAGCATGGCAGGTCTTGACGATTCAAAGGCTGGTGTGGAAATAAAGAGTGAGGGGCAGAAACCAACTAAAGAACCCACAGAAGTGCCGGAATGGAATAAAAACAGCAGTAAGGATATGAAAATCTCCGACACACTGCAGGATCAATTAAGCGAACCCCCAAAACGGCAACCACTCTCTGTTTCGGACCGCCATGTTTACAAGTATCGCTGTAACCATTGTAGCTTGGCTTTTAAGACTATGCAGAAGCTTCAGATACATTCCCAGTATCATGCGATTCGGGCCGCTACGATGTGTAACCTGTGCCAGCGTAGTTTCCGTACATTCCAGGCTTTAAAAAAACACTTGGAAGCAGGCCACCCCGAACTGAGTGAAGCTGAACTTCAACAGCTGTATGCCTCCTTGCCCGTGAATGGCGAACTGTGGGCAGAGAGTGAAACTATGGCCCAGGACGACCAGGCCCTAGAGCAGGAAATGGAGAGGGAGTACGAGGCAGACCATGAGGGGAAGGCAAGTCCAGCAGGAAGTGACAGTAGCTCTATTCCGGATGACATGGGCTCTGAACCAAAGCGGACCTTACCTTTTAGAAAAGGGCCAAATTTCACGATGGAAAAATTCCTCGATCCATCTCGCCCGTATAAATGTACAGTGTGTAAAGAGTCGTTCACCCAAAAGAACATTCTCTTGGTCCATTATAATTCAGTGTCTCACCTGCATAAGTTGAAAAAGGTTTTGCAAGAAGCTTCCAGCCCCGTTCCTCAAGAAACCAACAGCAGCACAGATAACAAACCCTACAAGTGCAGCATCTGCAACGTTGCGTACAGCCAAAGTTCGACCTTGGAAATCCACATGAGATCCGTGCTCCACCAGACAAAGGCAAGGGCTGCAAAGCTGGAGCCCAGCAGTCACGTGGCCGGTGGGCACGGCGTCGGAGCCAACGTTAATAGTCCCAGCCAAGGGATGCTAGATTCCATGAGTTTAGCAGCAGTAAGCAGCAAAGATGCCCACTTAGATGCCAAAGAATTAAATAAAAAGCAAACTCCGGAATTAATCTCTGCTCAACCTACGCATCACCCGCCGCAGTCACCAGCACAGCTTCAGCTGCAGCTGCAGCACGAGTTGCAACAGCAAGCTGCGTTCTTTCAGCCTCAGTTTCTCAACCCCGCCTTTCTGCCTCATTTTCCTATGACTCCGGAAGCGCTGCTGCAGTTTCAGCAGCCTCAGTTTCTCTTTCCATTCTACATCCCCGGGACGGAGTTCAGCTTGGGGCCAGATTTGGGCTTGCCGGGCTCTGCTGCCTTCGGGATGCATGGCATGACTGGAATGGCCGGGTCCTTGCTTGAAGACTTGAAGCAGCAGATTCAAACCCAACATCACGTTGGCCAAACTCAACTCCAGATACTTCAGCAACAAGCACAGCAGTACCAAGCCATACAGCCCCAGCTTCAGTCTCAAAAGCCGCCGCCACCGCCGCCGCCGCAGCAGCAGCAGGCCGGCAAATTATTGAAACAAGAGCAAACCGCCGCGGCCAGTGCCGACTGCCCCATCATGAAGGACATACCCTCTTACAAGGAGGCGGAAGAGGTTGCTGAAAAGCAAGACAAGCCAAAGCAAGAGCTCATTAGTGAAGGCGAAGGGCTCAAAGAAGGCAAAGATGGAAAGAAGCAAAAATCCTTGGAACCGTCCATCCCGCCGCCCCGAATCGCTTCAGGGGCCCGAGGAAATGCAGCCAAAGCGTTACTGGAAAACTTCGGTTTTGAGCTGGTCATTCAGTATAATGAGAACAGGCAGAAGGTACAGAAGAAGGGCAAGAGTGGGGAAGGGGAGAGTACCGAGAAGCTGGAATGTGGAACGTGTGGGAAGTTGTTCTCCAACGTCCTTATTCTAAAAAGCCACCAAGAACACGTACACGGCCAGTTTTTTCCATATGGAGCGCTAGAAAAATTTGCTCGTCAGTACAGGGAGGCCTACGATAAGCTTTATCCCATTTCGCCATCTTCCCCAGAAACACCCCCGCCCCCCCCTCCGCCTCCACCGCTGCCTCCAGCCCCTCCGCAGGCTCCTTCCCTGGGGCCTGTGAAACTGCCAGGCGGGGTCTCCGCTCCGCTCCAAGCCCCACCGCCCACTCCCCCGCCGCCCCCACCGCCCCCACCTCCCCCACCGCCCCCACCTCCCCCTCCCCCATCTGCTCCCCCGCAGGTCCAGCTGCCCGTGTCCCTGGACCTTCCGCTCTTTCCTTCCATCATGATGCAGCCCGTGCAGCATCCTGCGCTTCCTCCCCAGCTCGCCCTGCAGCTGCCCCAGATGGACACTCTCTCGGCCGATCTCACTCAGCTCTGCCAGCAGCAGCTCGGATTAGATCCCAATTTCCTGAGGCATTCTCAGTTCAAACGCCCACGGACAAGAATCACGGACGACCAACTGAAAATCCTGAGGGCTTATTTTGACATCAATAATTCTCCGAGTGAAGAACAGATCCAAGAAATGGCGGAGAAGTCTGGCCTCTCTCAAAAGGTTATCAAGCACTGGTTTCGAAATACGCTTTTTAAGGAGCGGCAGAGGAATAAGGATTCGCCCTACAACTTCAGTAACCCTCCCATAACCGTTTTGGAAGATATCAGAATCGACCCCCAGCCCTCCTCTTTAGAACACTACAAATCTGATGCATCCTTCAGTAAAAGGTCGTCGAGAACCAGGTTTACGGACTACCAGCTTAGGGTTCTTCAAGACTTTTTTGACACAAACGCTTACCCAAAAGATGACGAAATAGAACAACTTTCTACCGTTCTCAATCTGCCTACCCGGGTTATTGTTGTATGGTTCCAGAATGCTCGTCAGAAGGCACGGAAGAGTTACGAGAATCAAGCAGAAGCTAAAGACAATGAGAAAAGAGAACTTACTAATGAGCGGTATATCCGAACGAGCAACATGCAGTACCAGTGTAAAAAGTGCAATGTGGTTTTCCCCAGGATCTTTGACTTGATTACGCATCAGAAAAAGCAGTGTTACAAGGACGAAGATGATGATGCCCAAGATGAAAGCCAAACCGAAGACTCCATGGACGCCACGGATCAGGTGGTGTATAAGCATTGCACAGCGTCTGGCCAAACGGAGGCACCCAAAAACGCTCCTGCCCCGGCGGCAAGTTCTGGCTCTGGGACTAGCACCCCGCTGATCCCGTCACCCAAACCGGAACCGGAGAAGACGTCTCCAAAACCCGAATATCCCGCAGAAAAGCCAAAGCAGAGTGACCCCTTGCCCCCTTCTCAAGGCGCCAAACCAGCGCTGCTCTCAACATCCACTTCCTCAGACCCGCCGCCGGCCTCGGCCGCTCCGCCGCAGACACCAAAACCACCCCAGCTTATGGGAAGACCTCCCTCGGCCTCTCAAACCCCGGTCCCTTCCAGTCCGCTGCAGATTTCCATGACTTCTCTCCAGAACAGTCTACCTCCACAGTTACTACAGTACCAATGTGATCAGTGCACAGTTGCCTTCCCGACTCTGGAACTCTGGCAGGAACATCAGCACATGCACTTCCTGGCTGCTCAGAACCAATTCCTGCACTCCCCGTTCTTGGAACGGCCCATGGACATGCCCTACATGATATTCGACCCCAACAATCCACTGATGACTGGACAGCTGCTGAGTGGTTCTCTCACACAGATGCCCCCTCAGACCACTTCCTCCCACCCCACAGCCCAGGCCACAGCTGCTGCTTCCCTTAAAAGGAAACTGGATGATAAAGAAGACAATAACTGCAGTGAAAAGGAAGGCGGCAATAGCGGTGAAGACCAACACCGTGATAAACGCCTGAGAACCACCATCACCCCTGAACAACTGGAAATTCTCTATGAAAAATACTTATTGGATTCCAATCCTACCCGGAAAATGCTTGATCATATTGCACGTGAAGTGGGGCTCAAGAAAAGAGTCGTGCAAGTCTGGTTCCAGAACACACGAGCGCGAGAAAGGAAGGGCCAGTTCCGGGCAGTGGGTCCAGCCCAGTCTCATAAACGGTGTCCCTTTTGCCGAGCCCTGTTTAAGGCGAAGTCAGCCTTAGAAAGCCACATTCGCTCCCGGCACTGGAATGAAGGAAAGCAGGCAGGTTACAGCTTGCCACCAAGCCCTTTAATATCAACAGAAGATGGGGGAGAAAGCCCGCAGAAATACATTTATTTTGATTATCCATCTCTGCCATTAACTAAAATTGATCTCTCAAGTGAGAATGAATTGGCTTCTACAGTGTCAACACCTGTTAGCAAAACAGCAGAGCTGTCGCCGAAGAATCTTTTAAGCCCTTCTTCTTTCAAAGCAGAATGTCCTGAGGATGCAGAGAATTTAAACGCCCCTCCTGCTGAGGCTGGGTATGATCAAAATAAAACTGACTTTGATGAGACTTCGTCAATTAATACGGCGATCAGTGACGCCACCACCGGAGATGAGGGAAACGCGGAAATGGAAAGCACCACGGGAAGTTCTGGAGATGTGAAGCCAGCTCTATCTCCTAAAGAGCCGAAAACTCTCGACACTTTGCCAAAAACAGCAACCACACCCACCACGGAGGTCTGCGATGAAAAATTTCTCTTTTCTCTCACGAGTCCCTCAATATCTTTCAACGATAAAGACGGTGACCATGACCAAAGCTTTTATATCACGGATGACCCCGATGACAATGCTGACCGCAGTGAAACGTCCAGCATAGCTGACCCGAGTTCACCAAATCCATTTGGATCCAGCAATCCTTTCAAATCCAAAAGTAACGATCGACCAGGTCACAAGCGTTTCAGAACCCAGATGAGCAACCTTCAACTCAAGGTTCTCAAGGCTTGCTTTAGTGACTACCGAACTCCAACCATGCAAGAATGTGAAATGCTAGGGAATGAGATTGGTCTGCCCAAACGCGTGGTCCAGGTGTGGTTCCAGAATGCAAGGGCAAAGGAAAAGAAATTTAAAATTAACATAGGGAAGCCTTTCATGATCAATCAAGGTGGCACGGAAGGCACCAAACCAGAGTGTACCCTCTGTGGGGTGAAGTACTCCGCCCGCTTGTCCATCAGAGATCATATTTTCTCCAAACAGCACATTTCAAAAGTGAGGGAGACCGTTGGGAGTCAGCTTGATCGGGAGAAAGATTACTTGGCTCCGACGACCGTTCGACAGCTGATGGCACAGCAGGAACTTGACCGTATAAAGAAAGCTTCAGATGTGCTGGGCTTAGCGGTACAGCAGCCAGGCATGATGGACAGCAGCTCCCTTCATGGCATCAGTCTGCCAGCAGCCTATCCAGGACTCCCCGGCCTCCCCCCAGTCCTTCTCCCTGGAATGAACGGTCCATCCTCCTTGCCTGGATTTCCACAAAATTCAAACAGTAAGTCATTTCAAGGAGTCTGTCTAATTAATTAATTGATATTAGGCAGCCAATGACATACAACCAAGAACAGGGTATGTTGGATCTCTTTTAATTTCAGTAAGTGAAACCATTATGTTATTTGAAATACATATTTTAGTGGCTATAGTTAATAACTTATAGAAATAAGCCAACCTGCACATATGCAGAAAAACAAAGACAAGGTAGATCAGAGTCTCAGAAACATATTATTTATATCATTATATCTTTATATTTTAGAAACATTCCTTTAATATACTCATTTCAAAACTGATTTCAAACGGCATTTCAGCACAGGCACGTGGCACAAAATTTGGTATACATATTAAGAAAGTGAAGCATTAAGTAATATATCCATTGGTTTCCTAATTTATGTAATTTCCAAGAGACACTGATTTTTTTTCTTTTGGCTTTGTACTTTTGGGGTTTCTTTTCCCCCTTAAATGCCAGGAAGTTCAAAAGCTAAGGGCCCTCTAGCCACAGGAATTCTCCCGCTTTACACCTAGGAGGTAATAAAGCATATATATGTAAAGTTTAACTACTAAAAATATGACTTCTGTGATCATTTGTAACTTAGTATTGCTATATGGTTTTGCTTTTAGTAGCATTCATTTTGTTACTTGTTATTTATGTAAATTTAGAACCTTAAAAATACATTTATATTACTCCATGCCTTTCCACCACCACCCCTAGCCTAGATTTATAATAAAGACAGACCAAAATGGTAAAACTGTTTGAGGCAATCCCCGATGAAGAATCCAATTCTGTGTTTATCAAGAGAAATGCAATTTGTATAGTTTAGGTTCTGTGAGTAAGTATAGGTATCCAATTATCTTAGGCTGAAAAAAATTGAAGATAGTGTGCGAGGCACCCATGTAGCTACACATATAACACAAGTTGTATATCATCCAAAATGGAAAAAAAAAATGCTTCTAGTTTCTTCTTTAAAGTAAGTTTTATTTTCCAAATTAACAGTACATTTTTAAAAATTTTTTACAAGGAAATTATGACATTCCAAAGAGACATCTAGAATGAACTAATTACATTTATCTAGAAAGTTTCCAAAAACGCAAAAGGAAAGCTTTTTTTTCATTTTCCAAATTGGACTTTTACATAAATGTCAAACTTTTCAATTTCATCCTTCTCTTATGGCGATTTACATTTTAATGTGACTCTGGAAGATATTCCCATTTTAACTTTTATTTTGGGAGACATGAAAACAATGATATCAAATGACCCTTTGGCTACTGATAGCTCATCTGATTGGTTCCCTGTCCAGAATGACTTGTTGACATTAGAGAGAAGCAGAATGAATCTGCACATATAAAAAGTTTTACCAAGAAAATTTCTGCGAGGTCCTTTCCTTTAACTATCACACTAGCTACCTTCCCCTGCCCGCCTATGAAGGTATTAGTCTTCTAGTCTCACTTTATATATCACTGTAATTATTAATTGACATCTAGAAAAATGTCTTATGTAGAAAGACTCCTGTGATCAGTTACATAAAATAGAGCTTTTCCACATAATGTCTAATGTGGAAAAATTCCATGAGCACTTATATATAAATTTTATAATTATGTAAAATAGAATAAAATTTGATATTTACAATTGGCTAAGAACACTTGAAGTATCTGTGCCTTTAATGTACAAGTCAGCTTTGATTGATGATCCTATGTAGTCACCCCACTAAGTGGTGGTCAGAACATCTTGTTTTTCTCTCCACTGGATCAGAAGGCCTTTGCTTGGACAACAGGTCCTTCCCTGACTACCCTTCTGGTTTGTCACTCTGAAACTGGTACCCTGAGGGCCTGTACAAGAGAAAGCCAGGAGGGAGGAGAGAGAAGATATTTATGAAATATTTCCTAACCTTTCTCCTCATTCTACACACCATAAACATAATTTACATCCTCCCCCTGAAATATAGGTCCTTTTTATAACTCTCAGAATTGTGGGAAGATGTTAGAGGCAGGCCCTCCTCAGAGAGCACTATTTTTAAATGCATCAGGTACTGAGGGCACCACGTATCTGCTGCTTCATTAAACCATGGACCAAGACAGACCGGAGAGTGTAATAAAGAGAAAAGGTCCAGGAACATACCTACTGGAATTTGCAATTTCTCTTGAATTAGTTCTTTGTTTGTGAAGGAGTTTAAACATTAGCACAGCAGAGTTATCAGCAGGATCCCATCTGAGAGCCTGAATTCCCACACTTCCAGCTCACATCTCTTTTAGGTTAATTGATCTGTGGTGGGTAAAGCTGAATATTTTAATCATCTCATGGAGTAGAGCTGTGGCTCTCCATCTTTCTATCAGCATCTTTCTACTGTATTATTTTTCATCAAACAAATATCTCCATTGCTCTGTGGAAGAAATAGACAGACTAGCTAGGTGAAATAAAAGAAGAAAATTGCTTCATAAGTAAAATATTTCTGTATCTCTCCCATGCCCTGGGCTCTTGTAACAGTTTGTTATCTATATGAATAAACTTTGACCAGTTTGATGTGTTCACCTTGGTCCCATTTTAATGGGATTTAGTTATGGAAAAGGCTTCATTTTAAAGACACCCCCATCCCTCTGAAGGTAGATTTCAAGGTTTTGTTCCTAAGAAAATCACTAAAAAGGGACTCCATTGAATGAGATATGCTGTAAAGTAAGTAATAAGTGTGATTCCGAAGGCTATACCCCAAAATTGACTTAATTGCAGTGTACATGTTCAGTTTTAGCATTTATCAACCTCTAAATTTCCTGATTTAAATACCCATTTTATTCCTTTTTTTGGTGGAATTCCTGTTCTGTTTTAGCAGCTTTAATTCTCATAAAACCTCCTTACCATACTTCCAAGAAATCTTCAAATTATTTAGTCTTTCAAGATCACAAAGAAAACCCTTTGAAGAGTAATATCCATCATGTGTGCCCGCTTTCTGAACAATGACTCAGCCCTGTGTTCAGTATCACTACTTACTATCATTCGTGTTTGATAAAATAAATTATTTTATACTAAAAACTTTTCCCACAATTGTCTTTTTCTATCATGATCATATGCAAAAAGGGAAAGTGACAATAGAAAATCACATGCCTGTACACCTGGAAAAAGAAACCTTTAAATTTACATTTTATCCTTTAGGATGTTAGCTTCTTTTGGTTAGGAAAATAACTTGATTTTCTATTTTTAATGTATTTACTTTCTTGTTTTAAGCAGTGTCTGATTTTTATGTGTTCCATTAGTCTTTGGAAATGCTGCCTAACCCAATTCCCTTAAATGGAACTTTAGAACATGGCTTTTGCATTTTTCTCATACTTCAGTGTAATTTACTAGCACTTTTGGGGTAAATCTAGATAAGAGTAGGTCTTTAATAATTTTAGCACAATTGTCTTTGGCCCATGTACTTAATTAGTTTTATTTTCCACCTCAATAGTAAATTTTTCCTCTGGGACACCTAGACCAAAGCAACTTGGGGAAAAGACACTACCTCTACGTTCATGGTGAGACAGGCATTTTCTTCTGAAAAGCATTACTTTGGGGAATAGGCAGCTGTTTCAGGAAAACAAAACCAAATAAAATGATGGTAAAAACT
Organism: Lagenorhynchus albirostris; assembly: GCF_949774975.1. NCBI lineage: Eukaryota > Metazoa > Chordata > Mammalia > Artiodactyla > Delphinidae > Lagenorhynchus > Lagenorhynchus albirostris. The sequence continues at coordinate 20,219,229 of NC_083111.1, forward strand.
TTCATCTCTCTGTGAAATTTCAGAGAATTGGAGCAGGAGTTAGGGAACAGGAAAGAATGTAACTTTGTAGTTACTACCACTTATTTTGCATCCTGATTACTGTTCAGTTTTTCTCTTCTATATGTGGTTTTCATATATCAGTTGGCTACTGAACTTTTGACTGCAAACTTCTACAAGTTTATGTCTTTTATTAGTAGACCCAATGTACATTATTCATTATCCTTAATCTGTATCTTTTTTCCTAAAACTTTTACTTAACAGCTGATTATTTAAGTCAGCTTATTCCTCAAGATGTTGCATTCTTAAAAACCTCTGGTAGTCTTTAACTATAGTAGTTAGGATTCCTATGGCAGTCTTCTAAAAATTTTCATTCCTTCATTATATGACCTCTAGATAGGAATTTGTAGACCTCATCTGATGGGAAAACCTGAGTCAACAGCTACTGATCTACTTGCTTTCTAACTACCACTGCTATTTTTTTGTCTTAGTTCCTTAAAATTTCTCTTGCCTTAAATTCTCACATCAGAGAGATAGGTGATTCAGCAATTTCTTTAGATTTAGGGGGGAAAGCGCTTAGGTGGAAAGGGGTGCAATTATTGAGTACGAAGTCTAGATGTACTAGACCCAGAAATAAGGTAGGCTTTATGAGTCGGCAGAAGAAGCTGGCTACCAACATAATGTCATCCTGACAATGCAAGGAAGGACCTTCTGTCCTTAGTAAAACTTCTTCTGCCGGAATCACTCATGCCTGAAATTCTGTAATTAGGTATTAATTCTTCTGACTTAATACATTATCCTCTGTTAAGTGGACAGTAGCGTAGAATATCATGAAATCAGAATATCATAGCAGAAGAAACCTCAAGTTATCGAATCTAGTATATATTGATCCTTTTCAAAAATAAGTGTATTTATATCTCCGGTTTTTTTCTTGCAAATAAAATTTTATAGAGAGGCAAGTGGAAAGCAGATCAAGATACCAGGCATCATAGTGTAGGAATAAAGGCAAAGGAGTTGTTGGTTTGGGCCCCCAAAAGCAACTCCATTGCTTCACAGTTTTGGGCTGTGTCTAAGTCCCATGGAATCCGAGAAGTCTATCATTCTAATTTTTTATTTTTTTGCGGTACGCGGGCCGCTCACCGCTGTGGCCTCTCCCGTTGCGGAGCACAGGCTTCGGACGCGCAGGCTCAGCGGTCATGGCTCACGGGCCCAGCTGCTCCACGGCATGTGGGATCCTCCCGGACCGGGGCACGAACCCGCGTCCCCTGCATCGGCAGGCAGACTCTCAACCACTGCGCCACCAGGGAAGCCCTATCATTCTAAATTGGATTAAAGACCCA